>NC_057394.1:40474581-40684581 GCF_019320065.1 Cervus canadensis | reverse complement strand
TGGTCCACAAGGTCGGATGCTAAGAATACAACATTAATAAGAGGATATTTCAATATGGTCAGTTTGCTAACTATTTCCTTGCCTCTAATCCTCTGTCCTCAAATTCAGAATATCAGAATGATGACACCCTTCCAAACAAGTCTGTTAACCATTGGAAATCTTGAACAATGCCCATGAAGAATACACAACAAAAGAATATGTGACAAAAGAAATGTTTCATGGCCTGAAGCAAATCCCGTGTTTCCGACTTCATCTTAAATTATTCCCGTTTCTAAAATAGCAGAAATCACTGGGGTCGCAAAGAGTCTAACAAGACTGAATGACTGAGTATACTAACAAAAGAAAGTTTTCATATTTTTTTGAAAACAAATTAAGGGAACAGCGTCAATTATAGGGGAAATTAGAATATATATAAATAAAAATTTTGTGAAATTGTAGCAGAAAGAGAAAAAAGCAAGGAACATTTTGTATTTCATATTGTTCATTTCACATATCTTACATGCAGTAAATATTTACCTATTGATGATATCATTTTGGTTTATTTAATCTAAGACTGAAATACACTAATGTAAATTAAGTATTCAGTACTTAGTTCCAATTATATGTGCTCACTTTTTCTATAAGTGGGGATAAAAAGCTAATACCACAGCATACAGTATCTAATGTGTAGCATACATTTACTTTTTGGAAGACAAAAAACTAGATAGATTCCCAAATAATAAAAATGTGCATAGGGAATTATATGCATGGTATGAAACATGCTCAAAAATGTTTTGGAAATAACAATTCAAACAATTTGATAAGCCAGGGAACAAATTATGCATGAGAGAGTTATCACTGAAAATCAGCACCAGTGACAGATTTGGGGGGAATAAAGAGAGAGATGCAGCATAAAGAAAGAGAGAGCCTGTTTATATAATTTCAATGCCCTGGGCATATATTCAGAAACAAATTAATTTGAAAAGATGCATAAACCCATTGTTCATAACAGCACTTTTACAATAGCCAAGACATGGAAGCAACCTAGATGCCCATCAACAGAGGAATGGATAAAGATGTGGTACATATATACAATGGAATATCTGTTGTTTAGCGCTAAGTTGTGTCTGACTCTTTGGGACCCCATGGACTGTAGCCCATCAGGCTCCTCTGTCCATGGGATTTTTTTCAGGCAAGAATACTACAGTGGGTTTCCATTTCCTCCTCCAAGGGATCTTCCTGACCCAGGGATCAAACCCAGAATTAGCTGGCAGATTCTCTACCCCTGAGCCACCAGGGAAGCCCTTACAATGGAATATTATTCAACATAAAAAGAATGAAATAATATCATTTGTAGAACATGGATGGACTTAGAGATCATATTAAGTGAAGTAAGCAAGACAGAAAGATAAATATCTTATGATATCACTTATATGTGGATCTAAAAAGCAATGATACTAATGAATTTATTTATAAAACAGAAAGAGAGTCACAGACCATAGAAAACAAACTTATGGTTACTAAAAGGGAAAAGACTGGGGGAGGGATAAATCAGGATTTGGGGAATAACAGATATACACTATTTCATATAAAATAGATAAGCAACAAGGTCCTACTGTACAGCACAGGAAACAATACTCAATATTTTATAAAAATCTATAGTGGAAAAATATCTGAGAAATATATTACATATATATGCAACTCTTTCATTGTTTCATATATATGAAGCAGAATTACTTCATACACCGGAAACTAACACAACATTGTAAAACAACTATACTTCAATTTAAAAAAAGAAAACATCAATTAGTCCTATCTATTTCACTAATTTTAGACTGAGGGTAAAAATCAGCCATGTTTTTTAAAATCCAGAAGTTCCAGAGAACTTGGAGTATGTTTGGAAAAGTTAGAAGACATAAAACTGTTTATGAGGCTACCAGCTGTGTCAAAGATTTCCTCAGGACATATCTTTGATAAACCCCTAATTTTAATCAAAGTTCATACTATTAAAATCATTTCTCCTAACACTTAGGATCACTGAAATAATGTATGTCCACTACTTCTTGATACACTAACTTGTTTTTTCATATTTATATTTTGAATGTATTCTAATTAAACTCTTCCTGGATTCAAAAACCCATTAGAGTGTTTTTATTTTAAAATCTAAGGGGAGAATTTACTCAGCACGTATTACTTTGAATTCTAATGCCTGTATAGCCACTGATCCTTCAACTAATGGTGACAAATATTCTGTCTAATAGAATAAAGTCAACAACTTTTTAATATTAAGATGATTTAAAAGTGCTTAAAAGTTACTGATGATTAAGATTTTAGACCATGGTGATTCTCAGCACCCAAATTAATTTTGGTATCTATTTTTAACATCAATGTTTTCTTAAGAATTATTATCTTTTGGATGATTTAACGTGGTAAGCAGCAAATTTCATTTAAGAAGTTCAAGCCTAAAATGACACAAGCATATAATTAATTTCTCTACAAATGTCTCTAAATGAAGTCACTTGTTTTAATACAGATATGTGTAGTAAGAAAGTTACAGGGCAAGTAACAAGGCACATGATGAATGTAGTCATGAAAAAAAAACAATTTTTAATTTAGTAGACCCTATCAATCTAGAAAGCCTATGAATATTTACTAATAATTCAGTATGATGAAAAATAGAAGAGATGAGATACATACAAAAGATGAGCATCATATAATAAAACTCTTACTACAAGAGTATCAATGTCTATTATAATGTCCATGACCCCATAATTACATTTGAAATTAAGAATTTAATGGTAGCTTCACATCCCTAGGGCAAATATTAAAATAAAATGTACTTTTTGAAATAAAATATGCATTCAGACATTGAAAGACTGTTGGGTTATGATCAAGGTCTTTATTCTGAGAGCAAAACAATTTAAAAACTTAACATGTGATAAGATTATAGAGATATAGAAAAAGTTTTCGTGTATATTCATAGCCAGAACATGCTACTGTTTCATACACATGAATGTTCTAAGGGTTCCGTAATTCCACCTTTTGCCTTTCATCATCGCAGTTATTTTAACTTACCTTCACCATCTCTTAGAATCTTTTAGCAATTCAGCTCAGATAAACATGCATTCACATAACAGACTGTCTAGTCCTTTTCAAGCAAATGCAGGACACACATGACTCCTCGGAATTTACAATGTAGTACTGGAAACAGACCAATGAAAAAAGAGCTTCCGAATAACAAGGCAAGTGTTGTAATGAAAATTTAAGGGACAGGCCCACAGGAAAATCAGCAGTAGGATCCCTATAAAAATCTAGTTTGGTATCTCAGGAAAGGCTCTATAATGGCAAAATTATAATATAATAACAAATAGATGATAGGTATATAGACAGATGATGAACAGATAGGCAGATACAACTCATGAATCCTGAAAAAAGAAACCATTTCAAAAAAGTGTAGTTCAACTCAACTTGAAACATGAGATTTGAAGAAAGCTCCCCACCAAAAATTCCAGCCGGACTCATTGTTTCAGTTACATGGTTGATCATGCCTTTAGTGGTCTCTTACCTACCACCTCTGAGCTTTTATATTTCACCCTATACTTGCTTCACCAAGATTCTGCAAGAGAATTAATCACTAATATACTGATATCCACTGTATACTATAAAACATCTCTCATGCATTTTAAGTGAAACTAGCTACGTAGCATCTATGAGAAAACTGAGAAAAGAGTCACTAGAGACTTTTTCTATAGGGTTTCATCTATCGTAAGACGTTAGTGGAGAATGGCTGCTTAACCCTAGTAATGGATTTTTATATTTAAACATTCTTGCTTAAAACTTAAATCCCCTATGAAAAATTTATTACTGTAAATTTTAAAAAATCATTTTTTCATTAAATATAAAATACATTTCAAAATATACATAATGCATTCTACATAACATTTTTCTTCATTGTTGAAGAAGAACTCACAGAAAGATTAGAATTAAACATTTAGAGACAATCTGACCCACTTATGTACTTGCATATATTCCACTCAGCTTAGTGATAATACTTGGTAATGAATTTCAAAATTAATAATTAGAAATTGTCTTAATGTTGCTCTCAATAATGCCTACTTTTTGACATATTAGAACCTAGTAAAGATTATCATTTTATTGTTAATTGCATAATACAAATAATTTAATTTATGTAAATATTGTTTTCTTTCTCCCTGAGGTTTCAGGTGAACTGTATTCATGTTGAAAAGAAAAACATGGTTGTGTAAGCATTTTTACTTTTGGTGGATAATTATTTTTGAGGAAAAAAGGTTTCCCACCTTAACTTAGTCTTTCTGTAAATGTTTCTTTCTGTTATTTAAATGTCCAATTGTACTCATTTTCCTTTTTGAGATCCAATTAATTGTGCCTTTTGAGTAATAAATTCTTTCCAAAGAAATAATCCATTCCATAACACTGATGATTTGATATTCATATCAAAAAAGATATCAAAGTATACAGTCTATGTTATTATTAAAATTTGAAACTACTAAATTAAGATGATAAAGATATGGCAAGGCTCCAATTGTCTTAATTTAAATTTACCATTTGAAAACATGAATGGGCATCCAACAGCATACATTTTCAACTTGCATGTTAAAATAATATTTCAATTCTTCATGAAAGTATTTCATGAAGTAGGGCATGAAAAGACAAATGTTTGCCTATGGAAACAAGTTACGCTGGTACAAATCAAATATAAATAGAAAATGTTCATAGCTTTGCACTATCTGGGCTTATTTGTTGCCTGCAATTTAGAAGTAACTACTAGTACACTGGAAAAGACCTTGATGCTGGGAAAGAATGAAGGCAGGAGGAGAAGAGGGTGGCAGAAGATGATATGGTTAGATGGCATCACTGACTCAATGGACATGAACTTGGGCAAACTCTGGGGGATAGAGAGGCCTGGCCTGCTGCAGTCCAAGGGGTCACAAAGAGTCAGATACAACTTAGTGACTGAACAACAACAATACTAGTACATTGGTTGATAATCTTCACTATATTTCTTGATTAACCAAATGACTATCTCTTTGATTCCAAAAAATACCCATAGTAATCCTTTGTATATTGTCCTTGCTCTAATATGCTAAGTAAAAGGACAATAGACCCTGAAGGCATGGAGGAAGACAAGCTATAGACCTTTAGGAATTGAGAGATAATAATTAAAACAAAAAAATTCTCTTTTTCTAAATGTACTAGGAAATAAATGAACACTTACCTGTTATTTAAGAGAATCATAGCAGGTCTTCATTCATATTTCTTTTTTTTTTTGTTTAGTAGACTTAATTTTTACTTAATTTTAATATTGTAGTCTTTTAAAATGTTTATATACCATCTTCTAATGTAATTTAGAAATATACTTTATTCTGTGATTAAAACCTAGTTCATATGTTGAGCAGGAAAAACAGACCTCATAATCATATATTACCTTTTTCAATATGCATCCTTTTTGACTCATGTCCCATGTCATGACCAGCCAAATCTCCCTCTTTGGGCCCAGGGAGTACGTTTGGTGATAAACCCATCAGCATCTGGTTCATGGACAACCCATTCTGATGGACAGCTGTCAAGCCCGAAACAAAAGATAAAAGAATAAAACACCATAATACACAATATTCAAATAACCTATTTAAACTCTTTTGGAATCAGAAATAAATAAAACATCATGGTCTAACTTTAAAATTATAGTCTATCTCTACGTTGAACACCATGAGGACTGATAACTATGATAATTCTTAAGAACAAGCAGAAATATATTGAAAATGAAACTATTTTATCCTCTATTTATCTCATAAAATAGGTATATTTTTTAATGTCTAGAATACTTTTCAGAGGTCATACTACTATAACCATTACCAATGAACTCTTCAGGCTTTATCTAATGTAACACATCCTCTCCTGAGCATATAATCTTCTGTAACTGCAAAAACTACAGTCTTAAAGCTAGAACACTCTAAGACTATAAAGTTAAAGTATAATTTAGAATAGTTTTAGTGGCATGAGAGGGTAAATAGAGTTTTCAGCAAGTTAAGTCACTGAAATAGCACTGAGATTCAATATTCATATTCTGTTCTAGTCAATGGGCTTCCCCAGTGACTCAGAGGTAAAGAATCTGCCTGCAATGAAGAAGACGAAAGAGGCATGGGTTTGATCCCTGGATTGGGAAGATTCCCTGGAGGAGGAAGTGGCCACCCATTGCAGTTTACACAGACAGAGTATCCTGCAGGGCTGCAGTCCATGGGGTCACAAAGTGTTGGAAATGACGGAAGCAACTGATCATGCACACACACATCCTAGTAGACAAAACCCTAAGTTTAAGAGATAGCAAAGTACTTCTTTAAAATTTTGATTTTGAACTCAAATTTAAAAATAAGACTGCCCATTAATATCTATTAAATGGCTGAATGATTAAAAACAATTATTTCTTTCTTGAATTATTAAGAGTAACCTGTCACTACTGACATGATAAAGCAGGTAACCAAACACCCTTATGATCTCAATTCAGTCAATACATTTCTTAATAAATTGCCCATGAAAGTCTTGGTTTTGTGAAAAATTTTGAAGAAAGGTCATTCCATAAAACCTTACTTTCACTGAAAAAAAAACACATTTTAAAAATATGTAGAATAATTTGGAGAAGGGCATGGCAACCCAGTCCAGTATTCTTGCCTGGAGAATCCAATGGACAGAGGAGCCTGGGGAGCTACAGTCCATTGGGTTTGCAGAGTCAGGCATGACTGAGCAATTAACAACAACCCACAACTTTACTCTTAATTTTCTTGATCATGAGGACAAGGATTAAATATCTGAAAATGTGATCACAAAATAAGGTATGAACCTACTTTTTAGAATTTTATAATAATAACATGTGAAGATAAAATGCATTATTGACTGTTACTAATTCAAATCCTAAAATTTGACCAATTTCAAACTATTTAATCTATTGATTATCTGAATGATTATGAAATGTGTTTTTTTAAAGACAGTTATTTCGAATCTATTTCTTTTATCCCTCTTTGTCAAGGCAAGGATGAAGTTTAAAAACTAGTAAATTTTTAAAAACTGGCAAGGATGGGATTGAAGGAATGAGGAATAATTCGTACTCAGTATATTTGGACACTAGATATTTGAGAGTTGGAGGCGTTTACTTCAGAAACTAATCTAGAAGGTTACTTACTTTCTCTAACTGTTTCATAGCTCAAATCTTTATGTGTGGCATCAAAAAGAGGGAGTTTATATCAGAATTGTTAATGTAGTACCATGCCTCATGCTATTGCAAACTGGGAAACATAATTTTGAGAGATGGCTATGGCTACAGAGCTTCAGAAGATGATACATCTGAGATCTCTTCAGAATGAGGGCACTTTGATTAGAAAAGCCAGCTGCACCTAATAAAGTTTAAAACGGTGACAAGTGAAGAATGACACCTACGGATTCTGTCCGAGGAGCTCTCAGTCCGCGCCGGGGAGCTGGACACGCTGCTGCTGCGGTGGGAGGACGGGTGGCTGCCGGGCCGGCGGCCCTCCTCCAGGGAGGGCGCAGGGGACGGGCTGTCGGGGACGCGCTCCTAGACCGCCGGGGGCGGGGGGGAGAAAGAGGCAAATACATTGGACCCTTGCTTAAGGAATGTTGGTTTCTCTTAATTCCACAGAAATGTGAAGACAACACATTTTTCCATCAACATTTAACTGGATTAAAAGACACATTTTATTTATTTTTAAAAATTTTTTTTAAACTTTTATTTTGTATTGGCATATAGCTGAAGAGCAGTGTTGTGATAGTTTCAGGTGAATAGCAAAAGGATTCAGCCATACATATACACCTATCCATCCTTCTCCAAATCCCCCTCTCGTTCAGGCTGCCACATAACAGTGAGCAGAGTTCCATGTGCTATACAGTAGGTTCTGGTTGGTTATCCTTTCTAAACATAGCAAGCAGTGTGTATATGTTCATCCCAGACTACCTATCTTTTCCTTCCTCCCCACCAACAACGGTAAGTCTAAGTAAGAAAAGAATAGAAAGGAAATAGGTGAACACCACTGTAGTAACGACAAATGTTAATCCCCTCTTTGGATAAAAATAGAGGTCAAAAAAGACATCCAGTTTAGAACCATTAGACAACAAAGAATTAACAGAACAAAGCAAGTTTTAATTCTAGACAATTATCATTATGAAAAAACCTAATACATAGAGTCTATTGATTCAGCAAGTGTCTAGGATCATTTAACACACAAATTATCATAGTGACATCATCAAAATAATACCAGAGGAGCTGTTAACAGCTATTTCATTATGGGACTTCTCTGGATATACTTGGGCAGTCACATTTTAAGGGACCAGGGAAATCTATTATTATTTAACCTTTGAATAATTTTGATTCTGATAATTTCCAGACTCTGAGCTTCAATGCAACCCACAGATATATTAGTGAAAATTCATGAATAATGTATTAGGTGTATCCCAGGGAAACATGGTATTATATTTTCTGATCCTGTCCTACATTCACACTCAGGTCCCACTCCATATCTCACCCAAGCCCTGCACCTTCCCAATGAGACCAATGTGCAAATATTGGGTTGGCCAAAAAGTTCATTCTGGTTTTCTGACTTTTTTTTTTTCTGTTGCATCTTACTGAAAAATCCAAACGAACTTTTTGGCCAGCCCAATCTGTTGTATAACTGTCTCCAATGAACTATTATAAATGGATTTACAGATTAATAAATAAAATACTCATTTGTTAATATTTGCTTCTTTGAGCAAAGAGATATTTACACCTTCAGATATGAACACACACTGTCCTTGAAGAACACTTTTCAATAATTCCATAAATATTTGGAAGTCTACAAGTTAACTGATACATGATACATAACAAATAATAAGCAAATTATTCCTGATTAGAGTGCAAAAATTCAAATATGAAATAAAAGCAGACTGTTTGAAACCAAAAAATGTTCTAGAATGAAATCATCCTATAGGAGGCTATTTTCAAAATATCAAAAGCTAATGTAATATAAAAAACAGACAAGCTTAACGCTTTGTACTAACAGAGAAAGAATAATGCCTGTCTTCAATCTCAAAAGTTCATTTAGCCCAGTGATGGTTTGCAATTCTACATTCCATTAGAATCACCTGGGAAGTTCCTCAACATTCCTACGCCTGGGCTTTACTCCCTGAGATTCTGGCTTACCTGAGTTGAATTGTGTCCCCTCAGAATGATTGAAGTCCTGACCCATGGATACTTATGAATGTGAGCATTTGGAAAAAGGGTCTTTGCAGATGAAATTAATTGCAATGAGGCCATACTAAAATAGCGTGGCTTCTCCATCACACATGACTGATGTCTTCACAAGAGGACATTGTGAAGATATGGGGAAAATGTGAAAAAGAGAAAAACTGCGAAGAAGGAAAAACATCATGTGAAGATGAGGTAGAGATCTGACCTCTGCAGCTGTAAACCAAAGATCTCCAAAGCTCCCTATCCACCATCAGGGCCTTTGGAGACTCAAGGAAGGATTCTGCCCAGAATCTCAGAGGAAGCATGCTACTGCTGACACCTTACTTTCAGACTTCTAGACTCCAGAAATAGGAGGGTATAAATTTGTCCTTTTAGGCCACCGGGTATGTGCATTTACCCTGCGTCTGCTGTGGGGCCCAGAAACCAATATTTTTTAAGGCTCTCCAGGTGATTTGAAAATATATCCAAGATTGAGCATCACTTGTCTCATATGCTTTTAATTTTTCAGTCCTACACATTGTCAATAATCATCTTCAACAGTTACACTAAGGCTTCATTCTTGAGGATCATACAAATAAAAAGAAATTAACCCTCAAAATAGCCAAGCCCTCTTCCAAAATCTAAACATAAAACTGTTTCTCAGTATGTATTCTGTAGAATAAGGAATAGTCACCCAAGAAACTTTACAACAAAGAATTTGCCAGGTCAAAGAATATTGTAACAAAAGAAAAGGAAAAAAGGAAAAAAAGAAGTCAACTAAAGTCTACTCTTTATAGTTGCAATGCATATTTTAACAATCTATGTCTCAATGTGAAAAATGAATACAATTATAAGTTATTTTTTCCCAAAGTAAATAAATCAAATTATGCTTCTAAGTAGTCTAAATTCTATAGGTCTACAGACAAATGACCTAAATTTCTAAGAAAAAGCACATATATGATTTAAAAGAATGGAGAACCCACATCTGGATGCTAAAAGTTACTGCCCATCTTCTAATTATAATTTAAAAGCAAATGGGATTATAAATCTTTCTTCTTAACATTCATCTTTAAGTTAAACTTAAAATAGCTTCAAACTATGAACTTATTATGTGTTCAGTCTGATGAGTTTTGTCGAGCTCTCAACAATTTCCATAACCGAGAAAGATTCCCATGCCCCTTTCCAACCTATTTCTCCCATCCCCAAAAGCAACTGCTTTCTGAGTTCTATCACCAGAAAGTAGTTTGGCTGATTCTAGATTTCACAAAAATTAGCTCATATAGTACCTAATTTTTCATGTCTGCCTTTTTTACACAACAACATGTTTCTTAGATTCATTCAGGTTGTTGCATGTATTAATAGTTTATCTTTTTCTTTCTGAATATATTCATTTGCACATAATGCTCAAAATTCTCCAAGCCATGTTTCAACAATACATGAGCCATGAACTGCCAGATGTTCAAGATGGATTTAGAAAAGGCAAAGGAACCAGAGATCAAACTGCCAACATCCGTTGGATAATGGAAAAATCAAGAGAGTTCCATAAAAACATCTATTTCTGTTTTATTGACTATGCCAAAGCCTTTGAGTGTGTGAATCACGACAAACTGTGGAAAATTCTTTAAGTGATAGGAATATCAGATAGGAATACCTTACCCGCCTCCTGAGAAATCTGTATGCAGGTCAAGAAGCAACATTTAGAGCCAGACATGGAACAAGAGACTGGTTCCAAATTGGGAAAGGAGTATGTCAAGTCTGTATATTGTCACCCTGCTTATTTAACTTATATGCAGAGTACACCATGAGAAACACTGGACTGGATGAAGCACAAGCTGGAATCAAGATTGCCAGGAGAAATACCAATAACTTCAGATATGTAGATGACACCATTCTTAGGACAGAAAGCGAAGAGCAACTAAAGAGCTTCTTGATGAAAGTGAAAGAGGAGAGTGAAAAAGCAGGCTTAAAACTCAACATTCAAAAAACGAAGATCGTGGCATCTGATCGCATCACCTCATGGCAAATAGATGGGGAGACAATGGAAACAGTGACTTAATATTTTTGGGCTTCAAAATCACTGCAGATGGTGACTGCAGCTATGAAATTAAAAGACACTTGCTCCTTGGAAGAAAAGCTATGACAAACCTAGACAGCATATTGAAAAGCAGAGACATTACTTTGCCAAAAAAGGTCTGTATAGTCAAGGCTATCGTTTTCCAGCAGTCATGTATGGATGTGAGAGTTGGACCATAAAGAAGACTGGGCACGAAAGAGTTGATACTTTTGAACTGTGGTGCTGGAGAAGACTCTTGAGAGTCCCTTGGACTGCAAAGAGATCCAACCAGTCAATCTTAAAGGAAATCAAACCTGAATATTCATTGGAAGAACTGATGCTGAAGCTGAAACTCCAATACTTGGGCCACCTGATACGAAGAACTGACTCACTGGAAAGACTCTGATACTGGGAAAGATTGAAGACAGGAGGACAAGGGGACAACAGAGGATGAGATGGTTGGATGTCATCACCAACTCAGTGGACATGAGTTTGAGCAAGCTCCAGGAGTTGGTGATGGACAGGGAAGCCTGGCGTGTCGCAGTCCATGGGATTGCAAACAGTTGGACAGGACTGAGTGACTGAACTGAACCACAATTTTTAATTTAAAAAAGGCAATAAAGTTCACATCAAGTCTCTGAAATCACAAATCAAAGGGTAACTTTGCTTCTGTGTAGTAGCTCAAAGGCTGGAGTTTGTGTCATTTTTGTCGTATCTGTGCATTTATTATAAAGTATAAAGTACAGATTTATAAAACTGTATAGAAGAACTCCTTTTTATTCTGTATAAATGTCTATATAAATAATCCATGCTATAGTTAATTGCACACATGACCAGATACACACTATATAGACTCTAACTTTGATTTCTCTAATAAAGAGGGACCTAAGTTTGTCTAAGTTTTAAGCTTATTTCTACTACATCTAAATCTTAACAATTAGATTATGCAGAAATACATGGTCTATATTAAACAAAGAGCATTATTACATTTTTATACAAATAATATTTTTTAAATTAGCCATTCTATTTTAAAAGTTTAAAACTATTCAAAAGTTCACTCATGTCAATGTTTATCCATCCAAACATTTTAATAGTCCTTCTAATAATTATGTAACTGATCATATTTTCAGTGGCATGTGATTGGCCAGAGGTAGAGTGCAATCTTGGAATAAATCAACCCCTTTAAAATCATTTTGCAAGTATGAGTTTTCCTATCATAAGAGATTTCTCAGAGGCACTAATGGAAAGCATGAGAAGCTGATTTTTTTCCTGAGACATTTAGCTCATAAAGTACTAAAATATTTAATGCACAAAACTCTAGTAACAATGGTTGTGTCCTTGAAGAGTTGCTTATTTTCCACATGGGGTAAACAATTATTTCATTAGTCAATGTATTTAATCGTAAAAGTTTTCTTGGATGATTTTTTTCATTCATGCATTATTCATTTATTCACTTACACATTCATAACACTCTAAAAGTCATATAATAAACTAAGTAAAAAATAAGCTGGATTAAAATCTTAATGTAAAATACATCTTAAAACATAATTTAAGGCTTAGGCAACATAGGTGAAATTGTAGTATTTATTATAGCTTTAGCTTATTTTTACTTTAATTGCTTTTTTCTTCTAGGAACAAAGGATGCAAAGACAATATTTAATACTTTTACTTAAAGAAATATTTTAATTTATGCAAATTTTATGCTTTTAAAGCTTAAGTATTCAATTGAAAGTTTCTATAAACTGAGACACAACATATTCAGTCATTTTACTTAATGTATAATTTCAATCTTTGGAACATGATGTATTATTCTTTGAAGAATTTCATTAAAGTAAAATCCATTGAGCAAGTAAGATTTGAATACATTGTTGTACAATAAATTAATTTATTTCAACAGCTTAATTCTTTTATCATATTTATATGCTTGCCTTTCCAGAGTATGCTATAAGATGGAGAATAATGGAGACAGTAAAGAATTGCTTAGGGGAGAATCTCATAATTATTACTGAAACAAAATAGATAATGAGTTTTATTCAGACATAATAAGAAAGAAGCAGTTCAATGTCTATAGGGAAACTATGTAAACTGGATTTATCATTTCATTTGTGTGAGACCCTTTAACCTCCAAGATGGCCCTGAAGTAGGACAAAGAGGAAGAATATTTAATTTAATACTTCAACACACTGCTTTATAGTCCTGCATCATAGCTCCACCAATCAATAAAACACAATCTTTTGCAGTGTTCTATCTTTATAAAACTGGCCACAATAATAAATGAAAATTTAAAAGGAATACACTCTCACTGGAAAAAAAAAGGTCATACTAATAAACTAATGGTAACAGAATAACATAAAGGAAAAGCTGCATTTATTGCTTCTGGGTAGAACAAGAAGTATTGGTCTATACTACAATTCACAATCAAAGGTGGAGTTTAAAACAATGAATTCTAAAAGGCTAAAATAAAGAGTAGTTTGGGATTAATATACTCACACTACTATATATAAAATAGATAACCAAAAAGAACCTACCACATAGCACAGGGAACTATACTCAATATTTTGTATATTTTTGTAATAACAAAATAATAATTAAAATAAAAATAACAAAATAATACTTTGTATACTCAATATTTTGTAATATTTTGTAATAATAATATACTCAATATTTTGTAATTTTTGTATAAAAAAAATCAGAAAAAGAATATACACACACACACATATATATATATAGCTGAATATATACATACATATATATGTAGAGTTGAATCACTTTACTGTATACCTGAAACACAGCACATTTTAAATCAACTGTATGTCAATAAAAATTAAAGTGAAAATTAAATTAAAAGTATAAGCTGTTCAATATTACACATTTGATTAATTACACATTAAAAAATGCACTATCTCAGCTGCCTCATCTTCACCACAAAGTGCATTCTATTTTATCAACTTAAAGTATTTTCTTACAGTAAGATTAAATAATCACAGTTCATTTCTCTAAAGGGTTATTTCATTTAACTTTACTTTATACTGCTCTCATTTTAATTATCTTCATTTCCATCACTTTTTCAGTTAGCAATTCCCTTATTGAGAATGTTATAGAATTGGGAAGAAGAAATGTTAAATTTATCTTCATACAACTATTACATTACAAAATTGAAGTTGATTAGCATTTTTTAGAACCTAAACTCCTGAGCTTTAAAACAACTCAGACTTCATTCATTCAGAGGTTATTCACTGAACACTTAATGTACACCAGTGTTCTAGGGTCTGGTTATGTGTAAGTAAACAAAACCAACAAAACTTCTTTCTCTCATGAAGTATATACCATCAGTGAGTAAATACTCTTAGTGAAATCCAGAATCATTTACACTGATTGTGATATCCAAATTCTCTCCTTCTGGAAAAGTGAACAGAAAGGATAAATAATTGGATTGGGAGTCTGCATTCAGGAAAATGTTAAAAAATACTTCTGGAAGACATAACAAACAATTCTAATATACATGCATATAGTAGACGATCAGGCAGCCATCATCAAAATTCCAACTCAGACTTCTAAACCGAGGCTTTAAAGGACATTTACATAGCTCTTTTTCGTTGTTATGATGATGATTCTCAAGAAATACTCAGTTTTGCTTATGAGTATTTGGGAAATACTCATGGGAAATGGGAAAACGGTAGGGCCCTTGAGTGTAATCATAAACAACTTAACTTTATTCTCCTACTGTCTCCTCAAACTTATTCAGTGTTTATAGGGAACTATATTTTCCTCATATCTATAAGAATTCAGGCAGTCTGGAAACTTTCCAGACTCCTATTTGGTAAAACAAATTCCTACCGTCACTTTAAGCAGCAAAAGGCAGTCTTGACTCAAGTTATACCTCAGTCTTATGTAATAATAAATATCATCTTAATTATAAGAGAAGTCAAGTAGGTGGAATAGAAGGAAGATAGCAAGGATGAAAAGGTAAGTTCTGAGTCAGCCAGCATTGCCATTAATTGGCATCTCTCTGTTCATGCCGAATGCTTAAAGCCAACTTTTTATCTATTTAAGGCACTGTGTATGTTCTAAGAGGTCACCACATCTATAAACTGCTCACAATTCCTTGATGGGTCTAATTCGACTCTGTTCCTCCATCCTCTGAATTTCTGGTATAAGTACATCTGGATGCTTGATTCAAGTTGATATGGGAGCAAAAGTACTTCATAGATGGTGGTGTATGCTCCTACCAGAAGTGCAGAGTGTCTGCTTGGTTGCATTTTATGATGACAATCAACACTGATAATCATGGCCTAGATTCATCACTTCATTAGGGTTTGCAATTTGATAAATTTGAAATATATCATTACATAATCATTTATTTGCTAGAAGATTTATATGAACAGAAAGTTTCTCTTGTGCATTATTGTGTTATCCCAAGGGACAGTCTGTATGAGGAAGGCAGGCAAATGCTTCATTCCAACCCTTTATCCTTTATTTAAACCTTTTTTTGTCTTTTAAAAGATTCAGTTCCCTAGAATTCTCCAATGGTGAACAATAAGTTTATATTTTAGCATTATTATGCACTCATGGATATAAATATGTGTCTTCGATTTCAATACACTGATATATGGCTTCCTTAGTTGTAATTTTGTTTTAATACTTTCTATTCCTTGTTAGCAACTCTTTTCATATTTAATATCAATACCCAAATAAACATTAATGGAACCTATATAACTACTTTTCAAAAGCCAAGTCAAATTTATACAAAATAGTTTTCTTTTTTGTAAAAATGATGTATAAAAGTGATCCATACATCTAGAGTTATTTATAGTTGCCCCAAAATAAACTGTTCTGTACGCAAAAGCAAATTAGGTAAATGACATTACTGTAAGGTTTTATAAATCTACTTTGTGAATCCAGTTACTCTGGTTCTAGTTTTTATAATCTTTAAACATTTTGAACTTCATGCAAGTAAAGTATTATTTACTGATACAACATTTTAGGGACCTGTTTAGAAAAGATATTGCAGAATGTAAAATTTATACACTGTATATAAAAATTTTCAGTGTTCAGTTCTTTAAATGAGAATATCCTAAACCATCTCTAAGTTCTCTCTCTCACACACACATACAACACAACAGCAGACTGGTAGAGAAAATTAATTAAAATTAAGTCATATTTTATGTTCTTAGAAAAATATTGTAATACGGCACATGAGGCAACAAGATGTTTATTCAGTAATGTAGAATAATTTGAATGTTGCCAAATGTCTCAAAAGAATTCTATATTATCATTAAGGAAAAGTGATTTTAAAAATGCTTTAAAAGTCTGCTTTGCATACTACTGAACTACCAACCCCCCAAAAGCAAAATACACTACTCTTGTTATGTGAGAAGAGCTAAACAAGAAAAAGGGAGAGAGAGAGAGGTCTTATTACATTATTGCAACTGTATTTCAAAATCTTGTCACAGGTTCCATATAGAATTATGAACTTATTTTTAAACAGATGATTGTGAATATGTTGGAAGAAAATAAACTGGAAATAAGGTGATGATAATGTCACTGTAGAAAGGCTTCTAATGATTTTATAAATACCAACTTACTCATTATGACAACCTGATGAGGCGGTAATACAATAATCCCCATTGTACAGAAGAGTAAAAAAAGACTGGACATTAAGTGATTTTTGCAAGGTCATAAGACTAGGAGGTGGCAGAGCTGGAATATAAACCAAGGAGGCCTCCTCCAGAATTCATATTTTAAACTACTAAAATACATTGCCTTTCTTCTTTAAATTTGTTTTATATTTCAGCAAGAACCATTAAAAAAAATCCTTACAATACCATTGTGAATGTATTAAATAAAAGTGAGAAAAATATCGATTCATTCAGGGGGATTGGGGGCTACTTGATGAATGATTCTCAAAGAGAATCAATGAGTAGAGCATTTCAGCCTATTAGGAATTCTCTAATGACAAGAGGAATTGATCTCTTGATTTATACTGTTTGTTTTCCTCAGTGATTTAAGGTAACACAAGTAATACATCCTTTTACAATTTGGAAATGATACAAAGGTGGTATAAATAGCTAATATGATAGTTTGGAATATTAACGTTAAAGAGCATCTAAAGAGCCTAAATCAATAGCCTGGAAAAAATTAATATGGATAAATGCAAATACCTAATACAAGCGAAAGATAAAGAATTAAATTAGTTCCATTTCACATCAAAATCCACGAAATTTACTGAGTCACACATTCAACTAACAAAAAGTTATGAACTATGACTAAATTTATAAAGTATTGTCCAAGCTAAATTTTATGTTAGTTTGGTCTCTTTTCTGTGGATTCACTACTAAAACATTAGGCAGGCAGTGGAGGTGTGGTGGGGGCTGATTTAAAAAAAAAAAATCCAATCATGAGGTTGGATGAAAATTTGTCAGAAGAAATTAGAATATTTGGTTTGGAATAAGGAAATACCATAAGTACTATATATAATAGAGAACTTAAATATTCCAATTCAGTTCAGTTCAGTCGCTCAGTCGTGCCCGACTCTTTGCGACCCCATGAACCACAGCACGCCAGGCCTCCCTGTCCATCACAAACTCCCGGAGTCCACCCAAACCCATGTCCATCGAGTTAGAAAACAGAATAATTAGTAGACATTTTTTTCTTAAGAAAATACAACATATAAGTAGAAGCTATTGAGATGAAAATCTTAACTTAATCAATGAACAACTTCATCAATCTTAAATTTGCTGAAAACAGAATAGGCCTTCTACAAAATAGATATATGAAAATGGGTAGAGAGTATGCAGGAATGATTTCTCCATTGTGGGGGAAGTTGGATTACAAAACATCTAACATTTGAAGACAAGAGAACTCTTCATGAATTAGAGATCTCTTCAAGAAAATTAGAGATACCAAGGGAACATTTCATGCAAAGATGGGCTCAATAAATAAAGGACAGAAATGGTATGGACCTAACAGAAGCAGAAGATAGTAAGAAGAATTGGCAAGAATACACAGAACAACTGTACAAAAAAGATCTTCATGACCCAGATAATTCCATGGTGTGATCATTCACCTAGAGCCAGACATCCTGGGATGTGAAGTCAAGTGGGCTTTAGGAAGCATCATCACATCACTACGAACAAAGCTAGTGGAGGTGATATACCAGTTGAGCTATTTCAAATCCTAAAAGATGATGCTGTGAAAGTGTTGCACTCAAAATGCCAGCAAAATTGGAAAACTCAGCAGTGGCCACAGGACTGGAAAAGGTCAGTTTCATTCCAATCCCAAAGAAAGGAAATGACAAAGAATGCTCAAACTATTGCACAACTGCACTCATCTCACATGCTAGTAAAGTAATGCTCAAAATTCTCTAAGCCAGGGTTCAACAGTATATGAACCATGAACTTCAAGATGTCCAAGCAGGTTTTAGAAAAGGCATAGGAACCAGAGATCAAATTGCCAACACCACTGGATCATTGAAAAAGCAAGAGCATTCCAGAAAAACATCTACTTCTGCTTTATTGACTATGCCAAAGCCTCTGACTGTGTGGATCACAATAAACTGTGGAAAATTCTGAAAGAGATGGGAATACCAGACCACTTGACCTGCCTCTTGAGAAATCTATACGCAGGTCAGGAAGCAACAGTTAGAACTGGACATGGAACAACAGACTGGTTCCAAATAGGAAAAGGAGTATGTCAAGGCTGTATACTGTCACCCTGCTTATTTAACTTACATGCAGAGTACATCATGAGAAACGCTGGGCTGGAGGAAGCACAAGCTGGAATCAAGATTGCTGGGAGAAATATCAATAACCTCAGATATGCAGATGACACCACCCTTAGGGCAGAAAGCGAAGAAGAATTAAAGAGCCTCTTGGTGAAAGTGAAAAGAGGAGAGTGAAAAAGTTGGCTTAAAGCTCAACACTCAGCAAACAAAGATCATGGCATCTTGTCCCATCACTTCATAGCAAATAGATGGGGAACCAGTGGAAACAGCAGCAACTTTATAGTTTTGGGCTCCAAAATCACTGCAGATGGTGATTGCAGCCATGAAATTAAAAGACGCTTACTCCTTGGAAGAAAAGTTATGACCAACCTAGACAGCATATTTAAAAGCAGAGACATTACTTTGCCAACAAAGGTCCGTCTAGTCAAGGCTATGGTTTTTCCAGTAGTCATGTATGGATGTGAGAGTTGGACTATAAAGAAAGCTGAGCACCAAAGAATTGATGCTTTTGAACCATTGTGTTGGAGAAGACTCTTGAGAGTCCCTTGGAGTGCAAGGAGATCCAACCCATCCATCCTAAAGGAGATCAGTCCTGAATATTCATTGGAAGGACTGATGTTAAAGCCGAAACTCCAATACTTTGACCACATATTGTGAAGAGCCGACTCATTGGAAAAGACCCTGATGCTGGGAAAGATTGAAGGCAGGAGAAGAAGGGGATGACAGAGGCTGAGATGGTTGGATGGCATCACTGACAAAATGTGCATGAGTTTGAGTAAGCTCCACGATTTGGGGATGGACAGGGAGGCCTGGTGTGCTGCAGTCCATGGGGTCACAAAGAGTCGGACACGACTGAGCGACTGAACTGTACTGAACATTCAAAGCCTCTACTCTTCATGTTCTGTGAATATTAAACAATAAAGATACATGGATTTCAATCTGGTACATAATAGACTAAAACAGAACTTGTAGTAATTTGATATAATCTTACAGACATTTAGCTATTAGGGATTTAATGTAGAATTACTAGTGTATAAACATCATATGTCCTTTTCCTCTCTCCTCAAAGTTATTGCACTAATATTTACAGTAGTCCAAGACAATCAACCAGAGAAAATCTAAATTCAATACTTTAGCAGACTCTGTCTTGGAGGCTTGCATTTAAAGCAAATAACCATGTCATATTGGAACTGTCCTCACCTATGTAATTTTCTTTTCCTCAATGTTTTTCTTCTTTTCTTTCAATGCCAAGTCTTATTGCTCTATAGTGTTTGGGAGTTTAATTTGTGCTGCTTCAATTAACCACAGCCTAAGATTCACATGGGTTTAAGTTAATAAAAATTCAAGGATTGGCCATTTTTTTCTGTAAAGAGCAGATTGGTAAATATTTTTTTAACTTTGCCTCCATATGTGAAAGTAATCATGGATATTATGTAAATTGGTGTGTGTCTACGTTCCAAAAAGTTTATTTACGGATACCAAAATTTGAATTCCATATGATATTCATGTGTTATTAAAGAGTTTTCTTCCTATGAGTTTTTCCAACCATTTAAAAATGTAAAGTCATTCCTAACTCATACATAGTCCATTATAAAAATTGGCAGCAGGGTAGATTTACTCAAGTTCAGCAGCATGTAGACCCTATTCTAGTGCTGGAACTAGTACCTACATTTTCAAAAATAAATTTATGAGAAAATCATTGTGGTTCTTGTAATTAGTAGTAAAGGATAACAATTTAAAATATATATAAATATATATGTAACACTAAGAGCTGTGTTTTTGCTTCTCTTCTGTTCAATAAATTCTTATTGCTGTTTTCATTTAGGTTGAATTTTAAGTTTAATTCTTATCATTACTATCAATAAATGTAGCTAGCACATTCCCATATAGGGATGATACCTATTTTTTCTTGTTTTATAATTTTTCTTCCAATACAGGTAAATCTTTTTTGGTATTTAACATTTCACTTTTAATTAGCCTTTATATTTAGAATCTTTTCAGGCAACCAAACTGTAGGCTATATTCTAATTATCCACTTGGCCCCACACTATTTGATGTGACATAAGAGTTAAACATTTTCTTTGGGGAAAATAAAAATTTCCTCTAAAATAATTTTAATTAATATGTATAATGAGAGTTTTCTAAACACTGCTTCAAATGAGTGAGGCGATAAGAATGCTAAGTTCTCAGTAATAACTATTACCAGAAATGATTGTAAGTTGAATTGATACTGTGATTAACAAATTAACAAATTATCTAGTAGTTAAAAGTCACTCAGGATTTGAAAAAGTTCTCTTCTCAGTTCTTTGACTAATAACAATGCAGCACTCACTGACATTCTCTCAAGAAAGGATGCTTTATTAGTTCATCTAGGTCTCCTATGCTATTTGTTATTTTTCTCTGGTAAGGATACTTCTGAAAATTACATAAGGAACATAAGCCCATCTTTGTTTGGGGTTTCCTAGGTGGCGCTAGTGACAAAGAACTCACCTACCAATGCAGGAGACATAAGAGACGGGGATTCCATTCCTCTTTGTTTACAGAGCCACCATTATGTGAAAAAAATCCTATTTGCATATTACTCAACTTTTTCGGTAAGTAATAACGAGACCTTTATAAAATGCATAATACCTTAAAACCATCACTGTATCATACAGGGTATGTCCATAGTCGTAAAAACTCCCCATTCTCTATTCATCCCCTGCTCCCACCCACTAGCCACCACTGATGTTTTTAGCAGTGATCTTCAACATTTTAGCACCAGGGACCAGCTCTGTGGAAGACAATTTTTCCACGGATGGGGTTGGGGATAGTCTGGGGATGATTCAAGCACATTACATTCATTCTGTACTTTATGTTTATTATTATTACATTGTGATATGTAATGAAGTAAATATACAGCTCTCTATAATGGAGAATAGGAGGGAGCCCCCAGTTTGTATTCCTGAGATCAGGCAGTAAAGTGAGTGATGGGGAGTGACTGTAAATACAGATGAAGCCTTGTTGACCTGCCACCACTCACCTCCTGCTGTGTGGTCAGGCTCCTAGCAGGTCATGTACTGGTTCCCGTCTATGGCCTGGATGGTTGTGAACCGCTGTTTTTAGGATCTCCATTGTTTTGACTTTTTCCAGTGTATCCTACACTTGAAACCATATGGTGTGAAACCTGTTCAAACTAGCTTTTTTAACTTAGCAGTATGCACTTGAGTTTCTTTTCATGGCTTGATAGCTCATTTCTTTTTAGCTCTTAATAATATTCCTTTGTATGGTAGTGAGAATTCAGCTAAGCTACTCCTTAGAATGACTGCCTCAGCATCCATTTTCTTTGACCAAGTGGACTGCAGGGACCTTATATTGACACTAGCCCCTTCATGTTAGTGCATACCAGAGTAATGAACAAATATATGTTCCTGGTATGATTTCCTCAACAGCCCTTGTGTTCAACAGTCTTCCTAGATAAGATCCCTGGGAGGCTTACCAAAATCATACTCTTTGGTTTGAATCGACCAATCCAACCTTAGCTTGGAAACCCCAAAGTACTCATCCATGGATCCTAATAAGGCATTTGCCTCAGGTCCTGCCTTGCCCTATCTGTCTGTACTCCATCTTAACCTTCCTGTCTGGTCTCTGGAGGCATGCCAAGTATCAATACTTCCTCCAGATCCTATGATTAATAAACTTCTCTATTTCATTTTTTCAAATGATCTCTTATTGAACCATGGCTTACCCATTTAATAAATGTTAATTTATTTTTTGGAAACATAGTTGACATATAATATTGTATTATTTTCAGGTGTATATCATAGCAACTTGGTATTTTTATATATTACTCTCCATATAAAGTTATTATAAAATATGGACTATATTTTCTGCATTGTACACCGTATGTTTGTTGCATGTTTACTTGTACCTAATAGTTTGGTACCTCTAACCCCTTTCACCTATTTGCTCCTCGCCCAACCCTCTTCCCTCAGGTAACCACTAGTTTGTTTTCTGTTATCTGTGAATCTATTTGTTGTGCTTGTTCATTTGTTTTATTTTTTAAGACTCTAAATAAAAGTGAAAAAATGCACTATTTGCCTTTCTCTGTCTGCTTTATTTCACTAAGTATAATACCCTGCAGGGATATCCATGTTGTCACAAATGGTAAAAAACAGTCATAGCAGATGGATATACACTTTTTTTTTTTAATATCTAGTAAACTACTGAAGGGAATCTTGGTTGCTTCCAAGTTTTGGCAATTATGAAAACAACTGCTATAAATGTCCATGTGCAAATTTTTGTGTAGACATCAATGTTCAACTCCTTTGGGTAAAAATCATATGATTGTATGGTAAGAGCATGTTTAGTTTCATTAGAAACCACCAAACTGCACACTAAAATGGGCATTAAATTTTGCATTCCCACAAGCAATGAATAAAAATTGTAACAAGGCCATTTATGTAAAACATGCTCCAGAGACTCCCCTAAACTCACATGTTTTATATTCAGAAAAACAGGATAATAATTATGTCAAATATGGATAATGCAGTATGAGGTGCCTTTTACTTAGTTTAAAAATTAATAGTCTATTCTGTCAATGCATTTAAAGTACTTTGATTTAAAAATACATTATAAAGTAATATGAATGAAAAAGTATATACAGATACACACACATTTAAAAGTGTAAACATACCTCCCACACACATATACAGAGAGAGTCAGAGAATTGTGTACATATATACATATGTGATGTTTAGATAACAATAATGTTATTTTCCACTTCCTATTTATTTTTTAATCTACAAAAAACTTCCAATTTTATTACTTCATTTAGTTTTTTATATCCACACTGTATTACCCATTTTTAGGTATAGAAACAATCAGAAAGATCAAGTTAAATCAAGATGACAGAGCTAGTTAAGTGGCAGAAACATAATTTAACCCTTGTGGTCTTCTGAAAACAAATCAGATACTAATCTCCATATCTCGAGACTCATAACAAAACACAAATATGGACACATACCCACGAACACAAACACAACCATACTTACAAGCACACACACAAAATTTGAAATATATCATTTAATACTCTATGTTCATCTCCCTCTTAGTAGATATATTATAGAACTTTAAGTTAACCTAACCTTCTTAAATATTGCACCCATGGTTCTAATTACTATAAGTGACTTTTTCTTATAATCTATTTACTGTATTACTTAGCTTTTTAAAGTTAGAACTGCTTGTGGAATAAGAAAAATGGATTGAGTGATGGTGACTTAAGATGGTCTTGGTTTTGGCCAAATCAGTCGTATAATTAAACAATTACCTTAATAACAGATGTCTCGACTCTGGATGGGGGACTCTGAACTTGTGCTGCTGCCGCCATATTTGCAATGGTGCTAAGATGGTTCATCTGGCTCATTGCCATGGTGACAGATGCTGGAGGTAGGCTGACAGGAATTAGAGGGTGGGGCATCATCATAAAAGGGAGCTCCAGTCCTGTAAAAAATACACATGTATCATCATCTCTCTATTCAAATAGAACGATGAAACATAGTATATCTCACTAATTAAAATGGTTAAGAACATAATCATTGAAAATTGAAGCATTCAAAAATGTTCCAATAATAACAAAGGAAAAATATTTGTCCTCTTGTATGCAACAATGCCCATTTATCACTCAGGGAAATTAAAGTAAAAACTAACCAGTTTGGTGCCATGTTTTATCACTCACCACTCTTCACTGGTTTTAAATATAAACAGTTAATTTTTTGCTACATTATTCTGATCAGTCTAATTCTTGGTTTAAATACTATGGTTTTCTTTATCATAATTAACTATCTAAATGTAATATACATTTCAATTATGTCCTATATTTTACTATCTGATCATTACTTTTTTTTTCCTTTACAGCTATTATTTTTAGTGCTAAAAAATGCCATCGTACCATTTGGCAGAAGGTGGCTCTGCTGAAGATGGTGGAGAGGATGACTAACTGGAAGGCTATGCACTCCAGGTATGCGGGGATGGGTAACAGAAGCCTGAGATCCCTGGGGTGGGGAAGAGTACAGTGTTTCTTTATCCCAAGAACCATCACTGCTGCCTGTGGGGAATGAATATAAATTATTTGTCTACAGTATTATTCCAAATCTTCTAATGACTAATTTTAAATGATGTTTTGAAAAATATATCACATTTGGAAAGTGGCTAAGTGATTTCTTGGGAAATAAGCTCAAGTAGATAAATTTCTCCTAAACCATGTTTTCCTTTTGTTTTTCTATTTCTTGAATGTAGTTTTTGAAAAATGACATTTCTACAATAGGTAGCCTATTTGTGGGGTTTAATACTGTTTGACTAACCAACCTAATATAAAATTGACTCTATTATATACCTAGAGGACTCATTACCTCTTGGGCCTGAATCACAGTGATAGTTATAGAATGCGAAGTTATCCTTGCTTAATGGAATCCTAGTCACCCTTCAGAGTTAAGGTTCCTAACTTAATTCCTCGGCAAGTGCCAAACATGGAATTATTAAATGCCCAACTTGATTAGATAGAATACAGAGAACCCAAAGATCACTTTACAAAAGATAATAATATCAAAGCAATAAATTAAATGTATACGTATCAACATCTCCTGTTTTCAGTTACAGAGAAACAAGTTTATAATTGTGGCAATACCAATGCCGAAGTCACAACAGTGCATTTGAGGACATGCTTTTTAAAATTGTGACAGTGTTTTGGATCAAGAGAATCTTGAAACACTTAATAAGATACTCCTTGAAAGATTTTTATATATCATTTTAATGTAGGAATGTTCTCAGATTAAATTATTTTAACATTTATTGCTTAACTGAATCTACTGAATGTACAAGCTACCCACTTGAAAGAAATTTTCTGTAATATCCCTGTCGGTTTATGAGTTTCCATTTCTTAAAAAGGAAAAGAAACCATCTTTTCATATAATATGCTTAGAAACAGCAAAATTGGTAAAACTCCAATTTAAACACTTTAGCTCTATTTAAAGCCTCATTGTAAAATCTCTACGACATAGTTTTTAATGAAGAATACTTAGTTATTGCCATGATTTTTTCCATTTACTTCATGAAGACAGTTAAGGTTCAATATAAATTCAAACTCATTAGCTCAATACTGTCTGGATCTTAGAGTAAATTGTTCAGGAGTGGGTAATGAAAACTCAATTCAAACTCTTCAGCAATCAAACAAAGCAATTTTATTAAACAATGAAAAGAATCAATTAAAATGAATATCTTTCTTATCTATATTATTTTACAAGAAACCATGACAGTTTTTGGCTTAAAAAAGAAAAAAGAGGAGGTTTATAGCTTCATACAAAAGTGACTCACATAAGAGAAATTTCTCCAACTTGCTACTACGTTATGACATAAAAATTCACCTCTATTTTCACAAATTTATACAGCTTATTTCTCTACTCATGACTTTTTCAATACTTTATAACAAGGTCCTAGTCAAACATGGAGAAGTTATAAGTATATAAATTTTGAACATATTACGTCAATAAAATATTCAGTGATAAAACATCTGAAACATTTTCACTTTATATTGCCATATCAAAGTATGTACAAAAGTCATCATTACTTATTTTCTTTTTATGTTATCAGTTAAAATAAGAGTTAAAGTATAAATACCAACTATTTGGATATAGAAATAACCCTTTGGAATAAATGTTATTTGAATATGAAAATTGCATTGGAAATTTATATATAATAAATTATTTTTTATTTCTATTTCATTTAAAATATCCAAAGGCCAAAAAGAAAAAAAATATCCAAGGACTACATTTTCACATTAGATCGCATTTTTGAGGTTAATTAACTAATAAATGAAAATGGGAAAATTTTTCACATTCATTATTTTGGACTGAATTTGAGTTCTGCTTATACCTATTACCTATTTCTCTGTTCAGTTGAGCCAAATTCTTTTAGTTACATCTTAATTACTAGTTAATATGTGGGAAAAAGACATTTTCTAAAGATACTTCAGTTTCCCTCTCAAATCAGTAGAGAAGCACTTATAATTCTATTTTTTCACATTATCAAGGTATAAAACATAAAGTTAAAATTCTGATTAAATCATCCTGATAAAAGATTATAGACAAAATGCTACCTATTTCCACATCTCTTTTGGATCATGGTATATCAGTCCTTGTGTAAGGTAACTATCAATCGTCCATATGAGAATTTTCCATAGATTCGATTTTCTCACTACATAAAATGCTCCTAGCCATCTCCGCCAATCATCATTTGTTAAATACTCATGATGTTAACTCATTTGGGTAATAAATAGAGCAAACAATTAAGAAACTAAGTCTGATGAAAAATATACAATATATAACCAAGTCAGCTGTAAGTGATTTTTGCATAATTTATAACATCCTGCTCCTCTATTAGCATGAATAAATAAGAATTGAAAATAGGCCATTTCAGAACAAGACGTGACCATAGTTATTAAAGGTATAATTTTCAACTGCTTTGCTTTAAATCAATATATTTAATGATATAAGCCAGTATCTACTTATGAGCCTACACACAATCATGCATATGCATATATACCTTTGAGATTAAAGTTTATTATTAAGTCTGAATAAAAACTTACAGGAGACAGCAGATTTCCTATAAAAGAAAAGTCCCAACGTGGTGAAGGTGAAAGTCGCTCAATCGAGTCCAACTCTTTGTGACCCCCTGGACTATACAGTCCATGGAACTCTCCAGGCCAGAATACTGGAGGGGGTAGCCGTTCCCTTCTCCAGTGGATCTTCCCAACCCAGGAATCGAACCCAGGTCTCCCACATCATGGGTGGATTCTTTACCAGCTGAGCCACAAAGGAAGCCCAACATGTGGTAAGGGGAGTTGGAGAGACACAGAAAAGAACTGATCTCTCCTCTTTCATTCTAGTGGAATCCCACCATTTCTTTGATTTTACACTGGAGTACAAATAAACCTTGATCTAGTCCTAGTATCCTCAAAGAATATATATTATAATATGGAGCGGAGGCAAGTGTGCAGAAACTCAGACATTTGATAAATGTATAAAATCATTCCAAACCAAGGAAAATGGTCATGAGCTTGTGAAAAGGCTCAGCACATCTTCTGTTTGATTATTTAGACCTCATATGGATATTTTAATGTGTTGGGGGATGGGGGGAAGGGAGAGACAATCTCCCATACCTAATCCTAAACAGAGATTGTGGAGAAGCAGTGGGAGAACCGCAGGCTAGACACCTGCTTACACAGGTGGAAATAAATCTGTGCTCTGACTGACAGCAGAACACATAGGCAGCTATTATATGAAGAAATTAAGTAGTGTAACTGCAAGCATCAGGCAGGCCAGCTTCTAATGTGTGTGGTTTGGTGTGGTTTGGTGGATAAAGAACTAGCAAATGTACTATTTTACCGCAACAAGATTAGGTGGGCATATGAATGCAAGAGGAAAAATTGAAATTAACACCTGATTACCAATTTTGTCTCTAGCTAAAAGCTATTTATTATGTATTTATATAATCTGAAACAATTTATTTACTCTGCTTAATTATATTGATAGCAAGAATATATTATTACATATATGCAAACATATGGAACTTATATACAAAAAGTGATTGTGTGTGTTTAGCTTTCCTTTCCTGTAAAAGCTGTGTATTTCTCATGGATAAATAAGATGATTTTAAGGTTTTATTGCTGTTTAGTTGCTAAGTTGTGTCCTTTTTGTGACTCCATGGACTGTAGCCTCACCAGACTCCTCTGTCCATGGAAATCCTTCAGGCAAGAATATTGGAGTGTGTTGCCATTACATCTTCTCCAGATCTTCCCTACCCCGGAATTGAAGCTGCATCTCCTGCATTGACAAGCAGATTCTTTACCACCAAGCCACGTGGGAACCATGATTTTGCAGTTCACTGTTACTGAAATTCAAGTTCATAAGGAACCCCTATGGGAGATTCCCTGCTTACATCTCCACCCCAACTTTAAAACTTAGTTATATTTTCTGAAAACGTAAATAGTTGGATGGACTATCTTAGTCTTTTTGTAACTCAGATGCTTTTTTTTCTATGCTTCCATTTTATATTTTTAAGATATTATATGATATATATTTTATGATGGATCTGGTAAACAGAGAAATAGACTGCTTTGGGAAGAAACCCATAAATTTGAAGCTATCTCTACCCTAAAGATAACCAGATTATCAAACAGCACTGACAGATAGCAAATATAAACTTTTCACTCCAATTATGGCCTTCAAATATGCTCTGTCAAGACCCCCTCTTCTACTCCTTAATAACCTTGAGCAGATTTTGAGCATACAAAAATCCATTCTATTTTATACTGCTCTCTGCATCCTCCTGTCTGTCACCACCTGCTAGCCCTGGAACCTAGGGTAGTTGGAAATCAGAGGGGCTTGGACAGCTTGTCATCCATTCTTCTCCCTTCTCCTGGTAAGAAAAGGAAGGTGTCTTCTCCCATCCAACTGGCCCCTGCTCAAGTTCTGCTCACACTGTCATTCCTATGGCTGTGCTTACTGATCACTGACATCTCCCACATGGCAGGTGTCTATATCCGGAGTATCCCCTGGTATATAATGTTTGATCACTTGTTGGGGTCATCTAGCAAGACCTCTTAATTGCATAGGTCCTTGACAATGGAAATTTCCTTCAACTTTGTGCTCTTCCAAGCTCCCTAAGGAGAAGGCAATGGCACCCCACTCCAGTACTCTTGCCTGGAAAATCCCATGGACAGAGGAGCCTGGTAGGCTGCAGTCCACGGGGTTGCAAAGAGTCGGACACGACTGAGCGACTTCACTTTCGCTTTTCACTTTCATGCATTGGAGAAGGAAATGGCAACCCACTCCAGTGTTCTTGCCTGGAGAATCCCAGGGACGGGGGCTTGGTGGGCTGCCGTCTATGGAGTCACACAGAGTTGGACACAACTGAAGCGACTTAGCAGCAGCAGCAAGCTCCCTAAACGTCATGGTCTTTTAAAATTTTATTTATTTATTTTAGTTGGAGGCTAATTACTTTACAATATTATAGTGGTTTTTGCCATACTTTGACATGAATCAGCCATAGGTGTACATGTGTTCCCCATCCTGACCCCCCTTCCCAACTCCCTTCCCATCCCATCCCTCAGAGTCATCCCAGTTCACCAGACCTGAGCACCCTGTCTCATGCATCAAACTTGGACTGGCTATCTATTTTTCATATGGTAATATCCATAGCACCTTCAATGCTATTCTCTCAAATCACCCCACCCTCTCCTTCTCCCACAGAGTCCAAAAGTCTGTTCTTTACATCTGTGTCTCTTTTGCTGCCTCGCATATAGAATCATTGTTACCACCTTTCTAAATTCTACATGTACGTATTAATATACTGTATTGGTGTTTTTCTTTCTGACCTACTTCACTCTGTATAATAGGATCTAGTTTCATCTACCTCATTAGAATTGATTCAAATGCATTCTTTATAATAGCTGAGTAATATTCCATTGTATATATGTACCACAGCTTTCTTATCCATTCATCTGCTGATGGACATCTAGGTTGCTTCCATGTCCTGGCTATTGTAAACAGTGCTGAGATGAACATTGATGTACACATGTCTCTTTCAATTCTGGTTTCCTCGGTGTGTATGCCCAGCAGTGGGATTTCTGGGTCGTGTGGGAGTTCTGTTTCCAGGTTTTTAAGGAATCTCCACACTGCTCTCCATAGTGGCTGTACTAGTTTGCATTCCCACCAACAGTGTAAGAGGGTTCCTTTTTCGCCACACCCTCTCCAGCATTTATTGCTTGTAGACTTTTTGATGGCAGCCATTCTGACCGGTGTAAGGTAGAACCTCATTGTGGTTTTGATTTGCATTTCTCTGATAAAGAGTGATGTTGAGCACCTTTTCATGTGTTTGTTAGCCATCTGTATGTCTTCTTTGGAGAAATGTCTGTTTAGTTCTTTGGCCCTTTATTTGATTGGGTCGTTTATTTTTCTGGAATTGAGCTGCAGGAGCTGCTTGTATATTTTTGAGATTAATTCTTTCTCAGCTGCTTTATTTGCTATTATTTTCTCCCATTCTGAAGACTGTCTTTTCACCTTACTTATAGTTTCCTTCATTGTGCAAAAGCTTTTAAGTTTAATTAGGTCCCATTTGCTTATTTTTGCTTTTATTTCCATTCCTCTGGGAGGTGGTTCATAGAGGATCCTGCTGTGATTTATGTCAGAGATTATTTTGCCTGTGTTTTCCTGTAGGAGTTTTATGGTTTCTGGTCTTGCATTTAGATCTTTAATCCATTTTGAGTTTATTTTTGTGCGTGGTGTTAGAAAGTGTTCTAGATTCATTCTTTTACAAGTGGTTGCCCAGTTTTCCCAGCACCACTTGTTTAATAGCTTGTCTTTTCTCCATTGTATATTCTTGCCTCCTTTGTAAAAAATAAGGTGTCCATAGGTGCATGGATTTATCTGTGGGCTTTCTATTTTCATGGTCTTTTGATACAAAGGCCCTCACCCTGATGTGTATCATTTAGTTCTGAAGATGTCAACTCTCTCTATTCTGCCACCTCCTCAATCCTTTCTCCCCCTGCTCAAACATGTACAGAAAACAGTTCAGCCGCAGCAGACATTCAGCTATGAAATGAGGTGGAGGTATCTGTAATCCTTGAGTAATACTCGCTCCTCTCCCAGCACTTGGTGGTGAGAAAGGACCCTCAAAAAGGAATCACTAAGTCACGTGGCCTCCCTTAGGTTCTGTCTTTTCACTACCAGTTGTTGTTTTTTTTCAAACTCCCTCTCCCATGGTGGTCATCCTCTCCTATAAATGGAAGAGGAGGAAATCTGTGGAGTCTGGAGTGATCGTTAAGGTAGCAACTTTGGTTCAGCTGCTATTAATAAGTACTGATCGATTTTTACTTTTTTAAAATTGAGGTATATTTTAAATTTTGTCTCCTGTGTAACCATAGGAAAATTCCTATTTCAAATCCAACATCCAAGTTATTTAGATTATTCAATAGAACTAATCAGAAACTTGACTGTATTCTAAGTAGAATTTTAGTAACTGGTTCATTAAGAAAAAACTGAAATAAAAGGAAAGAAATATGAATGCTCAATTTTTGAAATGTTACTTCATAAATCAACTGAAACTTTAAATTACCAACTAAGACAGAAATTCAAAGAAAAAAGATTACATTAGTAAAAAATAAAGAATGATTAAATGTGGGGATAATCACTAATGAAATAAAGATCATTTTTTAGAAGACAACTTTTAAATAGGAAAGAAAAAATGTTTTGGAGAAGGATGTTAATACTGTTTCTCTTTAAGTTAAAAAAAAAAAAGAAAACTTTGGGTATATATATCAGGGATAGTAATTAAAATCCTACCCCAAATAATTATATTATTGAATCCCAAACATATCTAATAAGAAATAGGTTCCAAAAGAGAAGGTCACCATATTTTTAGATGCACATGAGCACATGTAAAATAATCAAACACAAAGTTAAAGTGATCTGTAAAAAAGAAATGTCTTTGAAACTATCATGCATTAAGAGTAAAAGTATATTTAAATGTTATTTTCTTTCATACCTAGTTGACATGTAACTTTTTGTTCAGATTTTCCCACGGGCTGACCGTGATAAAGGAGGCAAGTCTCAAAGGGACTAACGGTCACACCACAGCTTAGTGAGTGATGCTGATAGACTGTGACGGGAACCTGACTTTGTCAAGATTCGTTTACAATGAAAATGATGGCTGGAGCAGGCATTTACTCCGTACCATTGGAGACCACTTAGAAGGATGTCAACGCCATCTTAACAATAGAATCAAGGCTACCAAGGAAAAGTAAATACTAGTCTCAGTTGCTACAGATATTTAGCTGTTACTTCAGAAGTAGGTGAGTATAAACAAGTTATCTTTTAGAGGAATAAACTTCACTGTAATAAAAAGTGTGATATGACCTGTCAGCATACAAGTATTTTGCATAAATAGGAGACACAGTTCTGTCACGAATTATTGTAATGTAATATTTTAAATCATTTTTCTGGATAATGATTTGAGCTAAGTGATATACTTTAGAAAATAGAAACATAGAAACACTTAAATCATCTGGTTTTTGGTTCAACTTAATCAAATTGCTTTATCTTAAAATGAGGAAGAGGCAATCTGTAAAGGATACAATTAATTGGGGCACAATTTTAAATGTTCCATTTAAGTATAGTGGTTTAGCAAAGAAAACAGCACAAACACCTCCTAATTGGTATTGCACAATAATGCCCACAGAGTAGGCCATTTCCAGAGTCTAAAATTTATATTTGCACATATAGCTCGTTTGATTTGGAAATGCAATTTTTTTCCTAGAGAGAAAGAATAATATTTTTATGAATTCTAACTATCCCACTGTCAATAAATATGAGTCATTTAGGAAAATATGTTCTTTTCCAGAAATAACTAGAGATTTTCTTCAGTTATCTGTCATTAAGTAAACCTAACTCTGAGTGTTACATATTCGTGAACTAGAAGTTTAAAACTCTTGCCATACAAGTAGTTTTCTATTTTACCTTTTACTTTATTTTGAATGCAGAGCTGTTTTGAAACATTTTATTTTATATGCAATGGTGATAATATAATACTGGTGCTATCAGTGGCTACCAGTGTTCTTAGACTCATCAGAACTATGATATTAGCTACATTTCATCTAGTTGAGATTCTTTTCACCTTGCATAATCCACAATGCTGTCAAAAGTAGCAAACGTTAATGTTCAGCACAAAGTGGCACACAGAAAACTGGAAATCGGAACGGTTTATTTTTTTTCATTTTGCTTGAATATCATTTACCATGGCTATGACTGTTCAACTTGCAATAATAAGAAACAAATTGTAAAACCAAAGCTGAAGTTCAAGTCATTAATGTCAGATGGGATACCTAGATGAAGTCTTAAAGAACAGGCAGATATTATTAAAAAATAATTACACTGAAAATCTTTGAGGAATCATGGAAAACTGAAACAGCATTAGTTAACTTAGAATAGACAATAGTTTCCAATTTAAATAACCTCAATTTTGGACTCATGAAAGTTACTAGAATGTGTCATTATATTAAAGAATACAGTACTTTATGGGTTTTCCCTTATTTTATACCATTTCAGAAAGTTTTGATGCAATTTAAGAGAAAGAACACTATTGTTATAAAGATAAAAGTTTAAATACTTAATGTGGAGAAGACAGATAATTATATCAGAAAACACTGCTTTTTTATCTTGTTTTCTTTGGACTCATTAGCACCATGTTCTAAGTGTTAACCAGGTAAAATAGATCCTGCAAAACAAACAAAACAAACAAATACAGACTCAGACTGGTAAATAGTTACAAGGAACTCAGTATGAGGAAAGAAATAGTACCCAGATTAATTGTATTGACTAAATATTTGGGTGTCTTGCTGATGTGGATGACTGTAAGCAAGAGTCAAATGTTTCTATTTAGCGGAAATTAAAATACTGCAACAGATTGGTTGATTTCCATAGTTAAACTATAATCCCATAATAGATGGTGTAGAAATAACATTATTAGGAACATATTTAAGCTTCCCAGTCTAAAAATAATGCATTTGGTATAATGTAAAGCAATTTGGTATAATGTATCCATACTAATTTAACTGTATCTTTTAACCTTTCTCATTGTCAATGTCAGTGAATTGCTACCTCTTCCCATTTTAACTCATCAAATTGCTTTTCCATTAGGCAAACAAATGAACTAGAAATTTTCCTCTCTAAAGATACTGTAACTTTCCTATAGATTTACAATTATATAAAATAAAATTTCAAGTTAATCTACTTTCTATACTGTTAGTAGAGTACTCAATGCCATGGTATATAATATTAACAATTTTATGTTCATGCGTAAGTGTTGCTCATGGTAAGTTGAAATCAGTATTAGCCCTTAGTCTTTCATATAATATTTTCTATTTTATTTTCTTTCCTTCTGTTCTGTTGGGATATAATTGACATACAGCACTGTAAAAGTTCAACATGTATATCATAATGACTTGACATATGTCATAAAATCTCTTATGTCATAAAATGATTATCATAAATGTCATAAAATGATTATCATGATAAATTTAGTGGACATCCATCATCTCATACCTTTACAAAATTAAAGAAATAGAAATAAAAAGATTCCTATGATGAAAGGTCTTACATGACTTATTCTCCTAACAGCTTCCATATATAATACCAGTGTTACTTATATTTATCATATTTGTATTACATTCCTAGTATTTCTCTTATAATCGGAAGTTTGTGCCTTTTGATTGCCTTCATCCAATTACCTTCTTTCTATCCTCCCTATCCCGCCTCTGGTGATACATGTTGAAACTGAAAAATCTTCTTAGTTGAGCCAAAAATGCGACTGAATTTTCCACAAATCATAAACCCTTACAGGTAGTATAGCAGGCTCATGGGAATTTTGATATTTCTCATATGCATGGATCTAAGTTAAATTATCTTCTCCTCAAACTTAGTTAACCTCAAAGAATGACATGACCAACTAGTTGTATAAGCCAGAAACCTAGGAATCATCTTCGTCTCCCCCTCTTTCACTGGATACTACTGATGTCCAATTTCTTTTCATGTCCTGTTTATTTCATCTGTGTAATTTATCTCTACTCTTTTTCTCTATCTGCTGCTGTAATTTGATTCAGGGACCATCATTACTTTTAATTACAAATCTTACATTGTCACTCCCCTATGTAGAGGACTTCCATTGTTTCCCATTGCTATTAAAGAAAAAAAAGCCAACATTTCTTCTCTTAATGCAAGTGCCACATGATCAGGCTTATGTCTCTTTTGCTAGTCATTGTATCCTCAGCATTTAATAAAGTAGGACTAGCTCTGTCAGTTCTTGAGTTGAGAGTTGCAAACCCAGACCAATTTTTATATTCACATGTGGTAAACTTCAACGTGGATTTCAAAAATAATACACTATGATCTTTGTTCTTGACCAGTTTGTAGCAGAAAAGAGAGATACATAGATACAGCATATGTGCACATACTTTTATACTTTGACTGGAATAAAAGAGATGATGAAGAATAGGAAATATGTCTGATATTTTTGGAAAAACACTTACAATGTGGTATCATTTGGATACAAATAGAGATGAAGAGAGTAGAAAATGAAAGATAACTTCAGTATCTAGTTAACAATTAGGTACATGGTGGTATTATTAATAAGTCAATGATGATGATGATTATACCGAATATGTATCACCTGCTTTCAATGTGTCAGGCATTATATTCAGCTTTTACATGCACTATCTCAATAAATCTTTAGAACATCTGAGATAGATCCACACTAGTATTATTAAAGTTGACTTAATTTGCCCTGGGATTTAGATCTTAGAATTCTGAACTCATAATACAAGGTTTTAATCACCTTTATAAGGAAGATCAGATTTCATTATGGATAAAAATCGTTTCTATTCTAAACTTTGAGGTATTTCAGAAGCACTCAAATGAGGCTGACAACAAGCATTGAAAATATGGCACTGAAATTTGGATAGTCAGCAGATGCTCAGTAAGGAAGATTTGGATGTCATTGATTTGAAAAATGGGAAATTAAGCCATGTTTCTTGAAGAGGATATAGAAAACATAAAAGTTATTTGCACTAAAAATGTATTTCTACTGAAAACCACAGAGCATGTCCCAAACAAGCCAAACAGTATGATTTAGAAAATAAAGTCTAGAAAGCTGAGCAGTAATAAGCATAATTTGGTATATGATGCATACAATAGATTACTAATACAAAAGGGTATCAATACATTTTTATAATTTCAACTCTTCCCACTTACTTGTAAGCTATAATATTCTTTTTAATAAAACAGTCAACATTAATGCCTGACAGATGTTGGGTCCTCAGTTAGTACGGAGTGAGTAAACATAGAATATTATGATTGGATATAAAGATTTAACAATCCTAACTATGATTTAAGTAGATAGCATGAACAGAAACAATATACAAAATAGATACCTTTAAGCATAGTTTGAAAAGATGGCATTAGTCCAACTTATTGTGTAATGTTCAGTATTTAGAAGGTACCCCTTAAGTACATTATGGAGAGAAGCAACTTTAAATCAAGGGACTACATATCACAAAGGACTCAGCACATTTGAAGGACCATTGAAATGATATATCATAGTGGTAGATTACACGGCAATGGCAGGTGTGTTGAAAGCTACTATCTATACAAAATCTAATCATCTTTCCATAGCTTCTATTATATGTAGTGAAGACATACTACTCAAAGAACTTTTCATCAGTTTTTCATGGGCAGACATGGTACAACATTTTTAAGGTCAAAATGACCACTATAATTTCAGCTGCTGGCAATGAAAAAAAAAAAAAACAAAAAAAAAACAGATGAGTAGTGATATGGACAATTTTATTTCTAATTTTAATTCACATTCAGGAATTAAATAAGAGCACTCATCTTTATCCAAGAATAAATGTATACTATTTTTTTAGATTAGTGAATTAGAAGAAGGAAAATAAAAACTGTGTTTTGAAATGAGGACTGACTTTCTGACAATATCAACACTCCTAGGTTAATATAAACTACAATTTAAACATCTTTATTCATTCTTTATTTCAAAAATTATGCAGTGTAATTATTATAATAAAGTGACCAATGAAAAATATGAAAGAATACAACCAGCTTAATGATTTAATGTACCTAATGAACCAGCGATTCAGTTGTCAGAATTAAGTGCTAAATACAAGTTTTATGTTAATTTTTTAAAAGCTCACAAAGGTTGATACTTGGATAAATCCATCATATTCATTATTTTTATTTTCTCCAACAATTTTCCTAGCATCAATATTAAAAAGATACATGCTTTGTTAAAATATAAATGATGAATGATGAAATTGCCATCTCTTCTAAGGTTTTTAAAGAAATAGAACCATTTTGCTGTGCAGCGGAGATGGGCACAACGTTGTATACCGATTATATTTCAATACAAAATACTTTAAAAATTTTAAAAAGAGAGAATTTTTAAAAATCATGAACTTATAAAGATAATATCTATCCAAGTTATCTTTATTTATAATAAAGCCATTATATTTTAAATATTTTCAATGTAAAAAGAACTCTACCTACTAAAAATAATTATCTTCTAGGAAGGTCTTTAATTATTTAAAAATAAATAGCTATCTAATTGCAAAAATACTCTGTAATGTAAAAAAATATTGTGTTGTTTTTCCCTTGTAATCACAAAAATCTGTCTTAAATAATTTCAATGATCTCTTTCAATATTAAAATATGGCACCATTTCTATGGTCTATCATGTACCTTCCCTCACATCATGCACAATGTTAGGATCATTGTCAAAAGTCACAGATGCTCTCATTTACATGTACTTGGTCTAATACCTGGGCAAATATGCCTTCTTAAATGCTGTTCTTAATTAAAATAATAAATTATTTCCTCTGCTCTGCAAAAGCTTTTAGGTCCCATTTGTTTATTTATTTTATTTCCATTACTCTGGGCGGTGGGTTAAAGAGGATCTTGCTGTGATATATGTCAAAGAGTGTATTGCCTATGTTTACTTCCAAGAGCTTTATAGTTCCTTGTCTAACATTTAAGTCTTTAATTTATTTTGATTTTATTTTTGCGTATGGTGTCAGGAAGTGTTCTAATTTCATTCTTTGACATGTAGCTGTCCAGTTTTCCCAGCACCATTTATTGAAGAGGCTGTCTTTTCTCCATTGTATATTCTTGCCTCCTTTGTCAAAGATAAGGTACTCATAGGTATGTGGGCTTATCTCTCGGCTTCCTATCTTGTTCCACTGGTCTGTATTTCTGTTTTTTCAACCTACAGGGGTGGGAAGAGGTAGGAGATGGATGAAACTGGAGCCCATTATACAGAGTGAAGTAAGCCAGAAAGATAAAGAACATTACAGCATACTAACACATATATATGGAATTTAGAAATATGGTAATGATAACCCTATATGCAAAACAGAAAAAGAGACACAGAAATACAGAACAGACTTTTGGACTCTGTGGGAGAAGGCAAGGGTGGGATGTTTCGAAAGAACAGCATCGAAACATGTATATTATCTATGGTGAAACAGATCACCAGCCCAGGTGGGATGCATGAGACAAGTGCTCGGGCCTGGTGCACTGGGAAGACCCAGAGGAATCGGGTGGAGAGGGAGGTGGGAGAGGGGGATCGGGATGGGGAATACATGTAACTCCATGGCTGATTCATGTCAATGTATGACAAAACCCACTGCAATGTTGTGAAGTAATTAGCCTCCAACTAATAAAAATAAATGAAAAAAAAAAGAAAATATAAACATTTTAATTGATCACATATAAATAAATTGTTTATGTATCAAAATAAAAAAAAGGAAGGTTCAAAGTGGAAAGGACATATGTATACCTATGGCTTATTCATACTGATGTATAATAAAAAGCAACACAATATTATAAAGCAATTATCCTCCAATAATATATATATCATATGTGTGTGTATATATATAAAATAGATAGATAGATAGATATAAAAAAACCATTTAAGACTCCAGTTAGTAGGCTAAATGCAATTTTTCAAAACAAATTAAACACTGAAGAACTGCCTTTAGTTAAAATGGTCTTTACAGAAACTGACTTTCCTCTTTGGTAAATTTTGAAATTTTATTTTAAAGTCTTCTTATAATGAGTTACTTTTCACAAAAAAAATCTGAATTATGTTTTGCACCTTATCATATACTTGAGCTATTTAATAAAATTATGATTATGGTACAGACAAAAATAAACAAAAATATAAAAATGACTTGTTTTTAAATGGCTTATTTGTGTCGATTCTACAGGGGATTATTTGGTATATTTACATATTTTTATCTACTTTAAGTCTAAAACAATTTAAAGTATAAGAATTTAAGGATAGAAGGCTTAATTTTTAAATGTGTCAAATATCCTTCGGCTGTGAAATTCACTTTTGAATATTACCTCCATAGTGTGCATTTACTCTGGTTAATATTAACATGATTAAATTCTGGCTTTGAAAAAGATTTCACGTTCTCATTTGTTCAAAAAAATCAGGTTAATACTGCATATTGAAAATCAAGAAAGGAAACAGGAAGAAACCATGGACTATTAAGATTATGATCCAGTTATATCAAATGGAAAACACAGAAATAGAAAATAAATTGTTTAATGCCCATATATAATCACATAAAGAAAGCCAAATGCCAAAAAATACTGTAGACAGGAAAGGAATAAAATATTATATGACGAGATGGTTGGATGGCATCACCGACTCGATGGACATGAGTTTGAGTATGCTCCAGGAGTTGGTGATGGACAGAAAGCCTGGCATGCTGCAGTCCATGGGGTCGCAAAGAGTCCGACATGACTGAGTGACTGAACTGAACAGAAAAAAAATGTATTTTTCTCTATGTATTTGAATCATAGAATGCTATAGTACAAAACAGACACAAAAGTCATTCATTTTTTGTTCAATATATATCAAACACTTATAATATGCCAGGAATTGTTGTGTGCAATGACAATATAGTGGTGAAGAAAACAGATACAAATATATATTCTCGGGTAGTTTATATTCTCATTTGATTGTGGGTAGAAAAAATAATAAGCAAATAAAGTGACACCACATATTAAATGAAAAATTCTGAAAGAGACGGGAATACCAGACCACCTGACCTGCCTCTTGCGAAACCTGTATGCAGATCAGGAAACAACAGTTAGAACTGGACATGGAACAACAGACTGGTTCCAAATAGGAAAAGGAGTACGTCAAGGCTGTATATTGTCACCCTGCTTATTTAACTTATATGCAGAGGACATCATGAGAAACGCTGGGCTGGAGGAAGCACAAGCTGGAATCAAGATTGCTGGGAGAAATATCAATGACCTCAGATATGCAGATGACACCACCCTTATGGCAGAAAGTGAAGAAGAACTAAAGAGCCTCTTGATGAAGGTGAAAGAGGAGAATAAAAAAGGTGGCCTAAGCTCAACATTCAGAAAACTAAGATCATGGCATCCGGTCCCATCATTTCTTGGCAAATAGATGGGGAAACAGTGGAAACAGTGGCTGACTTTATTTTTCTGGGCTCCAAAATCACTGCAGATGGTGATTGCAGCCATGAAATTAAAAGACACCTATTCCTTGGAAGGAAAGTTATGACCAAGCTAGACAGCAAATTAAAAAGCAGAGACATTACTTTGCCAATAAAGGTCCACCTAGTCAAGGCTATGGTTTTTCCAGTAGTCATGTATGGATGTGACAGTTGGACTATAAAGAAAGCTGAGCACCGAAGAATTGATGCTTTTGAACTGTGGTATCGGAGAAGACTCTTGAGAGTCCCTTGGACTGCAAGGAGATCCAACCAGTCCATTGTAAAGGAGATCAGTCCTGAGTGTTCATTGGAAGGACTGATGTTGAAGCTGAAACTCCAATACTTTGGCCACCTTGTGCGAAGAATTGATTCATTGGAAAAGACCCTGATGCTGGGAGGGATTGGAGACAGGAGGAGAAGGGGATGACAGAGGATGAGATGGCTGGATGGCATCACCAACTTGATGGACATGGGTTTGGGTGGACTGGGGGAGTTAGTGATGGACAGGGAGGCCTGTTGTGCTGCAATTCATGGGGTTGCAAAGAGTCGGATGTGACTGAGCGACTGAACTGAACTGAACTGATCTGTCATATAAGGACAATAGAGAATTTGGCATATACCCAATGGATGCATGTTAGGGGGTACATTGGAAATATTTTGCTGATGAGGTAACACTGTCACACAATCGTCTCCTTTTACAGAAGAGGAAACTTAGTTTCAGGATGGTTAAATGAAATGCTTGAGGTCACAATGTCCTTAGGTAAAGAGCTGGACTCAGAACACACTTATTTGACTTGGTTCTAAATTCTTCCCACGGTACAACAGCACCCTTCTAGTTGAAAAAATTGCCTGGGCTGTGCAACGAAGCAAAGACAAACATGAACAGTGGGTGTGGATGAAAGGTGGGTAGTTCAGTTGATCGGAGGAGAAGGTATGCATTAGGAAAGCATTAGGACTCAGGGAGAATTAGGTAGGGTAGGGAGATGAGAATGAAAATTCTCAGATGTCAGGATGATGAGTGTGGTCATCATCTTGGGCAGGGGAGAGACAGGATTAAAGTGATATATATGAGATAGTCAGAAGGAGGAAAAGGAACTCATCATGGGGAATAATCATCCCAAATTCTGTCATCCACCACATTGACACTGATATGACCAGGGCAAGAATCCTGATTCTCATATTTCATGCCACTGAAAAACTGATAAAATAGAAAAAAAACAAAATCTTGTGTTCTTTATTATTAGAGTTTTCTAAGATGATGACTGAAGAACAAATTGGTTTCCAGAGATAGACATGACAAAACAATTACGTTGAGTGAGGACACATTGCACACTCTCCCACATATCCGAATCCAGTGTAAACTCACCCTTCTATATATACACTATCAAGTTTTCCGGAATTAAAGGAAAACTATGCTAATCTACTTGAAAGGTTTCACATAAAACGGTATCACTTACTCTTTCTTAAGAGAAGGCAAGAGCTAACCAGTGAATATAGCTCATGTAGAGTTCTTAGAAAAGCAAGGGGGTGCTTGGTAGATTCACCAAGCAATACCTCCCCAAGTCAGGATATAATAATAAACTTCCAAAACATAACAAGTTAATTTAATATTTTATTGAAAATCTAAATCTGGGAATGTGTTTTAATACTGCTATTTCTATTCTGTGCCGAATATATATTACTATTCTGTAGCACCTTAAATAAGTGTTATCATACAGACTATTATACCTATCAGCAGAGAGCAAAGCAGTGTTTACTATCCTGACATTGAAATATATGCACTGGTAAAAAACACCCCATCCTTAGCTACTACTCTTGCTATTCACTTATCTTCACTATTCACAATTCTTATATTCACAAGAACTCCTCATTACTGGCCACAAAAATAACAATGTATATTATGTAGGTAATGATTTCTAGATGATGCCATAAAAGCTTTGATTTCTAATACCACTTAGAATGTCTGAATAAATACACGCAAAAAGTACTTATTTTCTTTAGCTTGATAATATCACAGAGCATGATAAGCCTTTATTTTGCCTGTGGAGGGTTTTATTTTTCCTATCAAAACCATAATATTATATACTAAGTTGCAATATGTAAAGTAAACACTATCTGATTTTTATTTGTGTAAGATGTCTCTATAAGGCATATCATTTACTTTAATTATTTTTGGTTTCTCACTCCAAAATTTTCAAGCTAAATTCTATTTGTATGTGGATGATTTAAAACCTGGTAATTGTGTTAAAATAAATTTTCAAGCAGCTTAGTATGCATACACTGCTTTTAAAAATTCAAAACAGACCTCATAGCAAATGTCATTTCTTTCATGGTTACAAAATGCAAACTCCAAGCGTTTTATCCTAATGAATAAATGAGTTTGTCCTTTATGTATAAAATATAGTTTGTGTTTGTTGCACAAGTTTTTAATAATAGATGAATTTTAGGTTTGTTCCAACGTATTCAATAAAGTGTGATTAATTTGGTTTTTCAAAAATGCAAACTAGACATTACTATATTACTTTGTAAAATGCACAGCTTGCAACATTATTGTCTCAGTGGGATCTTAAATTGAATTGTAAAATGTGTCTTATTTCCAGTTTGATTTATGTAAGAGATAGCAGTGGATAATGTCCCTTTTGAAGTTTCACTGCTTTGTGTGAACAAACAATATAAACCTAAAATTCATAATAGAGTTTATTAGAACCCCAAGCGAACTTTCCAGTTATGTTTGACTGAAATGAAAACTTATGATGGATTCAGAATACCACATTTTCAATGAAACAACTTTTTGAAGTTTCCTATTATGACGGATTATACAATACATTTTGACATTTTCTGTGATTTTTATTATGATATTTCAAGTAATTACCAAATCATGTTTTTTTTTTTCTCTAAAAAAGCTTTCCTGTGCCCTGAGAATTAATCTATGATACCATTTAGCTTGGCTTTTTGAAGTAAATATCACCAGATAAAAGCCAGCTGGATCTGAATAATAGGATACTTGAATGAATGTATTAGTGTTTGAAAAAGAGAGTACAAATCTTCTAAAAAGATTAATTTCCATAAAAAAGATAGCTCCCAGATCTACAAAAGAATGAATTCAAAAACATAATAAACTCTCAGAAAGAAAGGTAGATTAAAGCAAAAGCTGCAACACCTTGTTACTGCAGCTGTTGTGAAGCAATGATTCTGTATCAATTACATTTGGTTGGTCCTGTAGGGCTCTTCAAAGCTTTGTGTGAAAAGCTGAATATGGGATACATGTGACAGTGTAATAACTTCAGTGATTAATTTTGATACAACACCACTTTCATTCTGATCTCATTCTCAATATTTACAGTTTGAGAGAAGCTACAAAGGTTCTGATGGGAATATATGAATTGAGTAAGGACACTTTTTTTTTCTCCTTCATTTATTGAAGATGTGGATATGAATTCTTCTTTGTCATGAAAATTTTGCAGCTTTATCACGCGACATAGTTGCTGACATCATCAGGTAAAAAGACCTGAGTTGGCCAATGGACTTTATTTTCAATATCCTGTTTCAAACATGTTCTCTAAAAAGGGCCACAAGTTCTGTTCACACTACTTTTCTACCTTAGTCTGTACAGTTACTAATAAAAGCAAAGTTTGACCATGCATAATTTCCTCTGGGAGGCAAAATGTACCAGTCCATCTTGGATGATTCGCATTATTACTATCTTCAAGACACAACCAAAATCAAAGGTGAAGATAAATAAACTTTTAACTTTGATAAGATACTAGAAATATTTACAACTGCTAAAAGAATTGACATGAAAATGCCATATTACCATTGCATAATTTCAAATGCAATGAAAAAATAGTAAAAAGAGAAATAGACAATATGATGGATGGTACATATATTTTACTTCTGAAGTAATTTCTTTGTAAAAAATACCAAATAAGGATAAAAAAGGAACATCACTGTGCAATCGTAACAGCAATAAAAAGTCAACTAAAGAGTTTAGTAAATCATTTTTTCAATTACATTCTGAAGCTAATTTGAATGTGTGGAGTAAAATAACTAATTTCCCTTGCCCCTCCTTCCTTTTATTTTTTTTTAATAGTATACATTGTCAAAATTAACCCAAAAATGAAATGTACCCCAGTAACTGCAGGTTCATTTAAACTGCACATGCTGTTTTAAGTACAGCTGTAAATTCACAAATTAAGTTGATCAAAATGAAGATATAAAGGACCTAATGCCATTATTAGAAAAATATGACTGCATTATTAAACATGATAGTGTTTGCCAGAAAAAAAAAATTAAAAACAAAGGTTGACTTCTCTGCACTCATATTGACTACTAAATGGTCATGACAGTTTTTAATAGTAGCACAAGAATTTCTATATCATATGTCTCCAAGAAAGCTGCTTTTAGTTAAAACATAAAAATGGTAGTTACAAGGTTTCTGCAAACATAACTGCCATTCCATTAAGGAAATGGTGCAGCAAACAGTAAATAGTGGCCTCAAGGGAAATGTTAAGTATTGATTTTATTACTGTGTTGGTTGGTTTGTATTTGCAATTGTCAACTCTAATTTCAGACTATGTTTTAAGTATCCTTAAAACTGCTTAAGGAAAGGACAAATATTAATTGAAAAATATTGATAATTATTATTTTTATAGCTTTAAATATCATGAGACTATTTCTTTTCAGCTTTTCACAACATGTCTTTAAAAAAAAAAAAAACTTTAATTTTGCTAAACAAAGCAAATGAACAACCAAGTCATCGTCATTAAGTCAAATTATATACTCAATTTGTACACTATAAATCAGTATTTGACTCTAGGATAAAGTTAATCACTATGAAAAGTATAAACATGGTTACATACTTCCTTAATTAGTTTGGAAATTTAGCTTTGAATTCATTGATGTTAAAGTTTCAATTCACCTAAAAAGATACAAAATAGCTATGAAACTAATTATAAGTCTAGCATTTTCATCATGTTGAAATAAACATCAACTCACAGCCTCATTAAATGTAAAACGATCAAATGCTGAAAAGAGAACAAAATTTGCCAACTTAATATAATTAATATGCTTTATATTATCATCATCATTATCTTCATCATCATTGATTTCCTCTTTACGTTTCAGTAAATGACATTCACACATTTATGCTAAAGGTATAATTAAGAACAGATCATTTTCTTAAACCATGCCAGAGAGCAACAATGCTTAATATGTAAATTTTCAACTATACCTACGGGGCTGTAAATATAGTCAGTGTTAAACTTCTACAATTAACTAAAAGAAGTGTTTATGCTACACATAAATTTTAAAAATGTCCTCTGTGGAAATCTAAAGAGGTGTAAATTAATATTAAAAAAACCATTATGGCTCCTCTTCAGATTAAAAAACATAAAGTATTCTCAGGTTCACAAGCCACACAGTATGATTCAAACTTCACATATCAAAATAGAAAGAAAACCTATTATTAACACATGAAAATTCTTGAATATTCCTAAATGCCAACTCCCAATAGCATGAATCTAAAAAGAGAGTCAAAGCAAAACAGTTCTCTTGATTTTATCATAAAAATTATACTTACATTGTATTTTAAAATATTTAGAGAAAAGAAATGGCTTTATGAAGTAAAATGTTGCTTTGACTACAGAGATTTATTTGTGTATACTAAATGTTCAGTACATGCTTATTGGACTAAATTTCTTTGTTCCAAATAATTAAAATTTGATGGATAAATATACAACTAATTTGTTGGCTCAACAATAGTCTTAAAACTTTGCAGGGCCCTTTACCATATAGTTCAGAATGAAAGTCATAAGGAGTATTTTTTCATAATAAAAATAACTATCTTCACTGTCAACCTTCGTTGAGGTGATGCTTTAATGTGTCTAAGATTTCCAAGTTTCTCACATGAGACTACTTTATTATTATTTTCACTTCCATCACTGACTATAAGCATCTTTAAAGAAACTCTTAGCGTGAAACTTACTGTAAGTAGACCCAGGTTTTTTTAATATAGATTCTAAAAGTCAAGGGTCTTTTATAGCTCTCTATAACCGTGATTCTCAAACACTTTGGTTTCATGATCTCTTTATGGACATTTGTCATACCTGTCAATATTTATCATGTTAGTAAAGAAAACTGTGAAGTTAAAAAATATTTTAGTGAATGATTAAAAGAAACCTACAAATTCATGGCATATTAGCATAAGTAACATATTTTATAAGAAATAAATATATTTTCTAAAAAATAAATACTTTTGCAAAATTCCTTCATGTTTGGCTTAAGAGGAGTCAGTTGGATTTTCCTACTCACTTGAGCATTTAATCTGCCGTGGTGTCACAAAATATGTAGTTGCTAAAAATTAAAGTTCATACCTCATGAGAGAATAAGAGGTCTTTTTTTTGTTTTTTGGTTTTAAGTTATTAAGGCCTTAGTATTATTATGAAAAAAAGTTTTGACCTCTTGAACTCCTTGAGCCCTTGGGAACCCTCCTCTCCGTGGGTTCTGGGACCACACTTCAAGAACTGCTGCTCTATCTGATAACATTTTAGGACTTTTTAGAACATCCGGGGTATGTATTAATTTAGAAACTCAAAGACTGTCCTAGTATTGCTTCAGACAATAAGCACAAGATTAGAAACGTTGCTCTAAAGTTTCAAATAGAAAACTCATTACGTCATGCCAACAATTGAATCTTAAAAAGGTAGTAATGAGAAAGGGAACTTTTTTCCTCTAGACTTAATTTTACCTCACAAGGAATAATCAGCTTTTAGTCATTTTGCAGTCCATGGGGTCTCAAAGACTGGGACATGACCCAGCGACTGAACAACAAGTCATTTTGAGATGGTGCACAAGGCATAGACTCTGGCAAAAGTTAGAGGCAACTTTAAATATTATCTTCACAGCCTTAAGCATAAAGATTCACTCTACCTCAAACACTTCATCTAGAAAGTGGGGATAATACCCATTCAAGAGCAAGCACAGAATTAAGTGAAATGATGAACATGAAGCATAAAGCATGCAGAACTAGGTAACTGATAAGACAACAGTTATTAAGCAGAAACGTCAAGGTTAAGATCACAGGTTTTGAAATCAGACAAATGAAAAAGAGATGAGATGGTAAAGAAGCTGTGGTGAGTGTCAGTCTCTTATGTGATGTAACAATAACCCAAGGGTAAGTATCACATTATCACACAGATTAGATAACAAGTGTATACAAAGCACCCGCCATGTAACAGGTGCTGTCATGAGGAAGAGGAGGAGAAGGAAAAAAAAATGACAGGAAATTAAAAAAAAAATACCATGTTAATTTGGAGTTTATAAAATTACAGAAAGGGAATTAGGCCATTCTTAAGAAAATATACACTTGAGGGGAGCAGATTTCAAAACAACTTAAAAATAGTTAATACACCATAAGCATTAAAAGGAAAGGGAACACAATTTAAAACTGCTAAATTCTAGATATGTAAGTTTAACATGACTTCCTCACTTTTAATAAGGAAAACAGAAGATTCCTCCACGAGGTTCCTTAAGGGTCTATCTTTAGTCTCTTCGTAACCTAGGTAGTGCATGGTCCAGAAGAGGCATTCGGTGAACTGGTAATGCATTATAATTTGCATTGAAGTGATGCTTAGGCATCTAGGAAACATCATAGTATTTAACAATAAATGAACTTGCTAAGGACCTGCATTGGAGTACAGATTTTTAGAAACAGGAACTGTACAGCGGTAATGCATAAGATCATATTACCATAGAAGGACAGGATAGGAAGAATTAGCATGTGAGTTTAGGTGTAATGTTTGACTGACTAAAGCCAGGAATGAATCTAAGACAATATAAAAATATTGAGAGGGGTGCTTTTATTTTTATTGTTTATAAGTTAGCAGTTAAAAAGAAGGGCAGGGATACCTTTTATTGGAAATAATATAAATGTTCAAATCAATGTTTTGTGACTACCTATCTTACAATTCAGAGATGTTAATATACTCTGAAAACATTTTTCAGATGTCTAAATTCTACAGAAATTGTCAGATATTCTATGTTCTAAAATATTAAGAGCATGTGAAAGAGAAAAACAATGGATCTAAATGAACTATTATATGAATGACTGAAAGAATAGACATCAACTCATTTTTAGATGACTTGGCTAATATGATATAATTGGTAAGCAAAAGCCACACATTCCAAGTAATCAATAATGTTCCCAGTGGCATTTTTATTTCTAAGAAAATTTCATTTCTAGATTCCCAGATGTATTTAAAGCAAGCCTAAAAACTTTAATTTTTAGAACGCAAATGTCAAATGAATATTACCCATTTCAAAATTCAAGAATATGCGGTTGAGTGGGAAAGTACAGGAAAAAAAAGAAAATAGCAAGATTATGTGTGCTTTCAGCCAAAGTATCCATAATCCTTAATGTAAGAGATTTTAAAGGTCAATAATGATGGAATATTCCCATTCTATCATTGTTTCCCATGGCAAAGTAAGTATAATATCTTAACTACCTATTACTAACTATGGAGAAGAATCATTTGGGGTTCACATTAAATTTGATTAATGCATATGCTTTTGGAAAGCTTAAAATATTCAGTGTTCCTAAGAAAAATATACTCAACTTTTTCAGTTTACGTGATTATTGTAAGCATAGGTTAACAATATATTTTCCAATTAAAAACCTATGTGGTCATTTTAAAAAATGGAATAAAAGACAACATAAATTTGACTATTTTAGATGTCTTCTGTAAGTCAATCATTCAATATGTGCCCTTATGTGATAGGTTTACTTCACTGACCTGAGGACCACTGGAAACAAAGCGCTAGTAATCAAGTTTTAGTTAAGGAAGATGGATAAGAATTAGATCTAGAGTTAAAAATGCTATGTTGTACACTTAAAATTTAAGAGAGTGGATCACCTGTTGTGTGTTCCTGCCAAACTAAAACAATTTTTTTTTTTAAAAAAGGAAAGCATGTAAGTACAGCTTTTCATAACTCTTTTGGTATGTAAAAAGAGATTCAACTGGTGAGGCATACACATTGAATATATTTGAAATATCCATACATAAAAAGAAATAATCTGCTTAAATATGGGCACCTCTAATAAGGAAATTTGGGGAAAAGTCATGTGCTCTTAATTATAAATATATGACTATTGCACTTTAGATATTACAAAATAGTTTCTTAAAAACATATACTTTATATAATAAATCTAGGAATATACCATTGATTCTTACTGTTTTAAAGAAAGTTATTTCATTTACTAACTATGCATTCTCAATTGTGTTCTTTTATAATTGAATGTTCAAAGATTTAGAGATATATAACATAACTACCTACTAAGGAAACACCATTTTGCTTTTATAGGTATTTTATTACATCAATGGAAATTTCTCTGTATCCTTCTATGACTTAACTCATAAGCTATAACATAAAAATTACTATCAACAATGTAGACCAGCCATAAAATTCAATTAAAAATCCCTACATTTTAAGCAGTTATAGTAGCATAATGTGTAAACATGAGCTGAAGTGATGTGTAGTTCCTAGAGCATGTCACATTTAGAAAATAAATGTTTTAACTCTTTCGTCACTTTCCCACTGCAAAGAATATTTGAGGGTCTCTTTAAAATCTTAAATGTACTGGAAAACTTAGTGCTTTCATTAAAGAACAATGGACATGCTCATAATTTGTCTTAGCTAAATCTGTTCAGCAATATTATTACTATATGTTTTTGTACTCCAAAACATATATCCCTTGTTAATTCATTCTTTCGATAAGTGTTGGTTGCAGACACTGTTATTGTCACTGGGATTAGCAGTGAGCAAGTAAGACAACAAAATCCCAGTCCCCATGAGGCTGATATTCAAATAATCCAATGATAGATAAATTATGTGGCATGTCAGATTGTGATAAATGCTATGGAGAATATAAAGCAGGAAAGGAGGACAGGGAGTATTTTTGCATTGAGAAGGTAGATTGTGATTGAAAATAAGGCTGTTGGTAAAAGCCTTAAAAAGAAGGTCACATTTGAAGGAGACCAAAAAAAAAAAAAAAAAAAGCAAGATCTATGGAGAAGAGGATTCCAAGAAGAATGTGACCACAGTGCAAAGATCCTGAGGCAGAAGTATGTCTGAGATATTTGAGAAAAGAAAGGGAGGCCAACCGACAACCTGAGTGTGTGAAAGTGAGAGTGGGAGGGAAGGCAGTCAGACTGGAGAAGCCAGGAGTCCATGGTGCACAGGATGCTAGGCCACCAGAGGACTTTTATTATTTTACTCTTCATGAAATGGGAAGAATGGAGATAGCTCTACACAGCACAGTGACCTGCTCAGACACAGGTGTTCATAGGACCACTCTACCAGTTGTAAAGGAGAAGACAGAAAGTAGGGAATCTGGCTAGAATACTTGCACACTGATCCAGGCAAGAAGTGAAAAAGGGTAAGAGGGGGATATATCTGGGGTTACACTAGATGTTGGTATAAGGGAGGCAGGACTCAAAGACGGCTCCAAAGAGTGGGGCATGAGCAAGTAAGTAAAAATATGTAATAACTAAAAATGGAGATGAGACTATTGAGGAATGTGGAGATCTGAGGTAGGAAGACCAAGAATTCCTTTTAGAGATTTTAAATTCGAGATATCCCAAACTGAGCACCTCCTCCAAAAATAATCTGCCTCAGGCAGAGACACTAACACTGAACTGTGCTTTTTCTCATTCATAAGGTAACCAAATGACTTATGAATAAATGGACGCAAATTACGTTCCTCTTTCAAACTTTGTTAGGTTTAATTGGAAATAGTATGTCTTAAAAAATATAAGAGCTTAGTTAATATTTATTTGTTTTCATGATTCTTCCTCACACAACTCATTTTTTTTTCATTTAATTTATTTACTGAGTAGTCACTGCATGTGAGTTCTTCCTACAAACATTGATGAACACAGAGAGGAATCTGTTTGGCCCTCAAGTTGCTCATAGCCTACCAATGGAGAAAGAAAATAACATAGTGTTTATACATTTTGAAGATTTGAGAGGCAAAGTGGAAATGTATGGTTTATATCACTACATGGTTTAACACAATTGTTCTTATAATATTTAACTGTAATCTATGTGACTTTCAGAACATATATAAAGAAATGGATGACTGAAAGTGAAAGTCACTCAGTCTTGTTCAACTTTTTGCAACCCCATGGACTATACAGTCCATGGAATTCTCCAGGCCAGAATACTGGAGTGGGTAGACTAACCCTTCTCCAGCAGATCTACTCAACCAAGGAATCGAACTGGGGTCTCCTGTATTGCAGGCGGGTTTTTTACCAACTGAGTTATAAGGGAAGTCCAGATGATAGAAGGAAGACTGTATGCTGTTTTATGAGAATTAAGACAATGGCATCGTGAAGCTGGAAGAATAAAATTATCTCATGTTGTACTAGGGATACATCTTCATTTGCCATTTACAGGTATGAACAAGGCACTCTAGGTCAAGTGCATACTCTGGAGTGGGGAAGGTCTCTATAGAAATGTGAACACTGGAAATGTAGTCCAATAAAAGAAAGATGACATCTTTGGCAGAGGAAACAGCAACTTTGAACTTACAGAAGCACAAAAAATAAATAGAAAGCTTTGTGGGCAAATAGGTAGCTAGATCTTTGAAGGAAAAGTTAGGAGACTGGAAGGGGAACATAAAAGGAGGGTCCAACAACACATATACAATACACATGGGCTTCTCTGGTGGCTCAGGAGGTAAAAAAAAAAAAAGAAAGAAAGAAAGAAAGAAATGCCAGCAATGCAGAGGACTCAGATTTGATCCCTGGGTGAGGAAGATCCTCTAAAGAAGGGGATGGCAACCCACTCCAGTAGTCTTACCTGGAGAATTGGACAAGGAGCCTGGAAAGCTACAGTACATGGAGTTGCAGAGAGTCAGACACGAGTGAGCAGCTCTCATTTTCATTAATGCACACAAAAGGTAATTTAGAGGACTGAAATCTTATGTGAGAAAGTGTTTTAATAATAAAGATACAAAATATATGAAATAAGAAAGGAAATAAAACTCTTTACTATAATTTCCATTCTGAGTATCAAATCATGGTTAGTAGCATTGGGTGTGCATGTGTGCTAAGCCACTTCAGTCATGTCTGATTCTTTATGATCCTAGACTATAGCTGGGCTCCTCTGTCCATGGGATTCTCCAGGCAAGAATACTAGAGAGGGTTGTCATGCCTTCCTCCAGGGGATCTTCCCAACACAGGGATTGAATCCAAGTCCGGAGTAGGGCTGAGAATCATACAAGATCTCAATATCTTAATCAGTTGTTGGAAACTCACTGAAGAAGGAAATATGATTATTTCTGTATTTGTCATCTGAAATAACGTAACTAAAAGATTTAGATATCCTTGACTACCCATGATCAATGAGAAAGACACCAATGTTGTAGAAAGAATACAGATTTTGAAATCAAAATTAGTAGATTCAAATCCTTCTATTCACTAGCTTGGTCAAGTCAAAATTTTCCGAGCTTCAGAACCTCTCTTCAAAACACTGCAAAGCATGTGTAAAATATATCCATTCAGAAATAATGCCATTTGAACTTACTTGACTGGAGAGTTTCTCTATCTTTTCAAACTATGCATGGCCAAATCTTGAGGCATAAGTGGATATATTTAGCTTAACACAAACTTTCCATATGATTTTGATTTGCTTATACTTATAACCATTAATGAAAATCCAGGAATCCATGTCACGTATAAACATCTATGCTTCTATGACTGTTCTGTTCAGAATGGTCATTGTATATAAATTATCTGAACACTGTCTAATAGTCAAAGTTTCTGCAGATAGAATCATGTGATGGATGTGAGGTAACTAGCAGTTTTCTCTTTATATTGACAAACACATGTAAAAGGGTCTCAAATCATAAAAAGTTAATTAGACTAGGATTCTGCAGTTCTAAAAACTAGCTTTTTATAGGAATCACCTGGAGTTTAAAAACACACACACACAATTCATAGAATCCTACTTTTAGAGATTATGATCTTGCTGGTTTGAGGTAAGGCCAGGCACTTTTTAAAGATCCCCAGAAGATTCTAAAGTGTAGTTACAATTGAAAAGTCTTGAACTACCTGAACTATATGGTCCCTTTGACTCAGACTCCATAATTCCAGGAGAAATCCAATTTAAATAATCACATATGGTTCAAAGTGGGATTTACTTTATACTTTGTATGACTGCAGGGCCGTTCAAAGAACCAGTAGGTCAATAACATAGTGTTGTCTCACTGCACTTTTCTGGAAATGGTTTATTTACAAATACCTCTGCTCTTTTACCTTTTTGCCTGCCTGAGGCAAGATGGTGAGAACTTCTGGAATCCACAGGGAGATAAGAAAGTCTCTCAGGCATTATCAGAGTGATTAATATATGACAAGCTTGCCATCTAGGCAAAAAACCACTAGAACAGAAATATACTATCTCCCTTTCATAAACAAGAAAGCACTTCATGGGAAGAATATATTATTAATTAAATTATGTTGCATTACATATGTTTCTTTTACACAGTCCTACAACATCGTGAAAGAAAGAGAAAGTGTCACTCAGTCGTGTCCAACTCTTTGCGACCCCATGGACTGCACAGTCCATGGAATTCTCCAGGCCAGCATACTGGAGTGGGTAGCCTTTCCCTTCTCCAGGGGATCTTCCCAACCCAGGGATCAAACCCAGGTGTCCCGCTTTACAGGAGGATTCTTTAGCGGTTGAGCCACAAGGGAAGACTTTCAGGATCACCCTACATAGTAATTCATTACTAACTTTGTTTTGCTTTCTGGGTTTTCCTTTTTTATTTGTCTTGTAATCATTTAAGTTAATGTATGGATTTTATGCTTCAGTAATATAATGGAATAGGAAATATGTTTTTATATTTTCATCTATTTTATACTGTTGGGTGAGTATCTGTTAGATCAGAATCTCCTTCATCCATCTTTATTCTAAACAAACAAAAACAGAACATTATTGCTATATTTTTAAAGACTTCTGAAGACTTTTCTTGATCTGAATAAAGTTGATACCCTAGTATCATTTCCAAATGTTTCATAGTTTCTAGTCTAAAAGTAAAAGATGAGGAAAATGACATTTCTTACCTATGAAGTTAATGCAAACCCCAATCCTATAGCATATTTGTTTTTAAGTTATACAACAAATTTTGTTGGCATTTGCCAAAATATGGCAACCCACTCCAGTACTCTTGCCTGGAGAATCCCATGGATGGAGGAACCTGGTAGGCAGCAGTCCATGGGGTCGCTAAAGGTTGGACATGACTGAGCGACTTCACTTTCACTTTTCACTTTCATGCATTGGAGAAGGAAATGGCAACCCACTCCAGTGTTCTTGCCTGGAGAATCCCAGGGATGGGGGAGCCTGGTGGGTTACCGTCTATGGGTTCACATGGAGTCAGACACGACTGAAGCGACTTAGCATCAGCAGCAGCCAAAATATACTATAATACCGTCTGGCTGTTTTATGTATGCTGTGTAAATTACTTATTATGTTACATAATGTGTATAATGCTAGACCATGAAAAACAGTTAGCCAGATATTTCATACAGTGAATAGCCCCAAATTTAACTTGAATCTCACATGAAGGAATTACTATTAGCTCATGCAAATATAGTGACTAATGGCTATTTGATGGCATGGTAAAATTGGATTATCAGCCTACACAGCTTCACTGAGCTAACTGGAGAGTATAACTTGAGAGTATAAAAGTAGTACTATCAAAAAAAAAAAAGTTTTACACTCTGGGAAAGCCAACACGAAACCTCCTATATATTCCCAACATCTTCACTGATAATAAAACTTTGTTTTGTGTATCCAAACATGCATATTTCTTAAAATGTTTTCCTAAATAAGTACAAAACAAACGACAGCATTGCAAGTCACTAAACTATTTGGCCTAATAGGAAACATTGTTAAAAGAAAAATCTGTGTGTGTTTTCTTTAATTACAAAGACCCTATCTAATTTTAACTGCCTCTTTTTTTTCCTTAATAATGAGCTGACCTTCTATTCTCCTTAACCCTTTTTTATCAAAGCCATCTACACCCACTTTGCCTTCTGTTTCTCTAATCTGCAATTATTTATGTTTTCTTCATGCTGCTTTGTCCGCCATGGGAGCAAAATTGTATTTGGTGAAATATAGAGCTAATTATACCATGAACCCAGCAACAAAAAGAGAGAGCAGATGTTACTTCAGGCGTGCTAAAAGTCCTCATGCTTAATGTGCATATAGTAAAACACTGAGAGGAGTCGTCAAAAACAATATCTAATCAAGGCAGTTTTAGACATGCAAATCTTTGTAACACCGGAGTTAAATGGAGAAATTCTGTCAATATTTCCAGAACTCACCATGTGCTTGCCAGAATAATTATATTAGGTAGTGATTTCTAATTAATATAATAAATGTGTGAGTCCACATTGTTTCTATCCTGGGGGGGGGGTAGAAATCTAGGGAGGCAGAAATGGAGATCATATGCTGTGAGTTAATAACACAACGCACAATGTTTTCATTGAGAATGTGTTTCCATGATGCCAAAATAAACTCCTTGAATGTTTTCGAGTTGACCAGCAAAATATATTTTATTCTATTACATGCTTTCTTTTTATTCACAGTGAATCATTTATATCATCTATTCATATGGCTATGGAATTGACAAAAGTTAAGATCAGTTTCTCCTTGCTAACTTAGTATATTTCCACCTAAGATTCAGTTTTATTTCTGTTTTTTAAATATGTGGGTACATAAATATGTCAGTATAGCTATCATGGCACAATGGTTGCTTTTTTTGGCAAAAACTGAAAATAATTTTTGCCTTATTGGATTTAAATCAAAATTACTTGTCCCAAACAAATTCCCTCTCCACCCCCTCATTTCTGCCACTGCAACCTGTATGCAAATGGTAAATTACTCCAGGAAAATGCAAAATGCTTATCATGCTGTGTAGTGACTAAAACCAATTCCAAACACACTGGTTGAAAGTCACTGTAAGAAGGCAGTATTTTAAAGGCATACTTTCCACAAAAAGAAGTGTGCCTACACGGCAGGGTGTAAAGCCGCTTCTGAGATCTAAAACTTAGTGGGCTCAGCACACCAAACCTCCCTCCTGGTGAGTGTTAAATGTGTTCATTGAGTGGCTGCACTGGGCATCATTTTCAATGTTTATTTTAGGAAAATAAAGCACCTCTCTGCAAAGCCACGATAGTGTAGCTGAAGAATTCCATCCCATTAGGAAGCGCATAACTTATTCTCTTTCCTGTTATATGCAAAGTCTAAAATAGAATAGTGTCTGGTTTACACAAATATCAACTTTTAAAACATTGTATGTTGGCCAATTATAAACCAGATAAATGTTCTAACAGCTAATATTTTATATACATTTCCTATTGAAGGAAGTGCTTTGTATGTTGTAAGTAATATATTAGTCCAAAATTTGTTTTAATCAAACTAAATTATATATGTGGCACATGTGATATATATGTTATGTCCAGTGTAAATAAAATTTTGAACATTATGTGTTTCTTTATGATAAAGGAGAAAGAAAGCCTACTTGTATGTTTGAAAGAATGTGAGAGTAACTTTGAAAATATTGAAATTTCTATCATTGTCGAATATAACTGTTGAGATTATATGTCTAGTCAATCTCTCTTCTAGTTAAGCTGTTATGTCAGATTATGAGGGAGCTGATATGATAAGTTCACAAAAATTGTCTGATGTAATAAATATATTAAAAAAAATTCTACTTATAAAGTTTAATGTTACCATATTTGATGAATATAAAATGTAATATAAAACAAATTCATGTAATTTAACAATCTTCAACAATTACTGATGTTTTTAAATTTATTTTCCAATTGGTTAATTTTTAATTTATTTTATATTTCAAGCAATACTCAAAAACCTGAATGTATAGTTATGATAAAAATACTTATTGAATTGAGGAACATCAAATCAGCTGACTACTGAGTTCAAATCAACTGGTTATTGAATAAAATAAAATGAAATAAATATTCTAAAAGACAAACAAGGTGAATCCTTGAACTTTCCACAGTGGAACTTAACACCTTTGCTATTCAATAGGCCAAATAGAACCACTGAATCCTGAGTGCTAACTCTAACTCTACCAACTTTGTTATCCACTCACTCAGAAGAATGGACAATTTCTTGAGAGGCCAAACTATAAAACACTACTTTGGAAAAGTAAAATATCTGACTGCAGGAATTTTATTTTTATAGTTTCCAATCATTTGGGCCCATTCAGGAATTAAGATTCATCAAGGTAATATAATCAAAACAGAAAAACAAAACCATATTTTGCCCCAGCTTGATTTCTAAGTAGAAGTTATCTCAACCAGTAAAAGTTCACACCTTAGAGAAGCCAGGTGTCAAATGGCAGGGGAGCTGTTCACTCAATCAGCTCCTCCTCCATCAAAGGCACTATCTTACCATCTCTAACATCATATCCTGCTAATAAGTCAAAACAGGGGAACTTTCAAAGGAACTACTTTGCCTACCAGTATTTTAATCAAAATAGTAAACAGAAATACTTTCTTTGATCTCATTTAGTTTCCCCCCTCATTGGCGAAGTAGTCTATAAATATAGACATGTATGAAGTGATACTTAAGCGAAACAGCTTGAATTCCAGAACCACTAGAGATGTGACTCACTTTAATCAAATGCATTATATTAAAATGTTACCTAAGCAGAGGACCAATTTAAAACTATATTCGCTAAAAGTCCTCATTTACATGAAACATTTCAGGAAAAATCCATAGATGAGTATGCCCGTATATTAAGAGACTCTAGCGTTTTACATATTTAATAATATTTGGTTCACTGAATCAATAATCATTTTTTAAAAATACTAAATTTCTACTACTTCAACATATTCTTCATACCAGGAATATATACCCTGTCTTGAATCATGCACTCTTTTAATACAATACAATGTTCATTTTTGAAAGATATAAATAAAATAACAAGACTTGATTTTTTTATTGCCATAGAAAATAGTTGAGGATGACTATAATTTTTCTTTCTGTAATCCCAACAAGGTTACTAATTAGAAATGTATTAAAAAAACTCAAGGAATTAAAACATTTGGTTTAGTGTAAATTTGAGCATAACTGTTGAATATATTAAACATGCTAAAACATATTTTATAGTGTAAATATCTAGAAATGTGTTAATTTCCATATAATAACACATGTATTCATATAAAATTCTCAAATTTTTATCAAAGACATTTTCCCCACAAAAAAAAAACAAAAAAAAACACTGGCTCACAGTGCATTAAGAGACAGATGCTATATGACATTGTGAAAAATTAAGATTTGATTCACTGTTTTCACCAACTGTAAATTACACTTTCATTAATGAAGAAAACAAGTTACAAGGTCCCATTTTTACCCCATGCAAAGCCCAGAAAAGAATATGGAGGAGGGAAGAAGATAGACGTCATCTTTCAGACTCTCATTTTCTGTCAGTGAAAGTGATTTTTGAACACTGCTGTACAATGTACCAAACTGAAGAACATATGTGCTATAGGTACTGTGGATATCTTCATTGTGTCCGATATCTAACATTGAGGGTGCGTTTTCAGACACAATGATCGATAATGGTGTTCCTTCAACTTAGCACTCACTTCTTTGCTAGTTTACAGAGGTGCTAACTCTTCATGTGATATCAAAATAAATGATATTCTACAGGATGATGAAATTTGTAAGAATGCTTGATACATTAAAGGCATTGTGATACTTATATATGTATATATATATATATATATATAGACAAAATAAAATTGAATGTAACTGTCAATAAACATTATTTTTAAAACAGAAAGTAACCAAGATTTTGTTTAAGCTGTCCATTTTAATACTCTGTTTATCAAGTTTCTTACATGGTAAGAATTAATTCTTACTAAACCAGTTTGATAGAGCCAGTGCAATTAATTCACATTTATTTTAAAAATAGTAAGTGTTAACCTGAAACTTATTCTCAGAAAATGCTCTACACTGGAAATATTTCCAAGGATTGGAGACTTTACAATAGGAGTATTTAAATGGTTACTGATATGACAGATATGAAAAGCCTTCTTGATAGTTTGAATACAAAGGTACCAAGAGGTAGAATAAGTGTTAAATTTATGTTGTGGAAAATCGGTCCCAAGTTGGATTTCCACTTCATCAGAAAGCACTTTTGTCTTGTATGCAAACAGTTAATGAAGCATGCTAACACTGGATTGTTTTAACTAGTGTTAGAAATACTTCACCTTAAAAAAAAAAAAAAAACTTCACCTTTATTCCTCTTTTTCCTTTTAGAAAGTTTTAATACTAGCATAGGGAGACACCCTAAATTTCACAACCCAATTTAATTTCTCAGCTACAATGAAAGAATAACTATTCATGCTTTAAATATTTTCATTTATGAATTATTTCCTATTGAAAGATAGCAAAAGAGCCATCAATTCTGCCACACAATAATAAATGCATGATGAGAATGATCTAGTCATTACATTTTTATCTAGAAGCGTACCTTTAGTTTGAGTATTTTGAAGCAGTGAGCCTTTTGATTTAGTTTTTAAAGCCTCTGGCAGGTGGCAAAATTTTGTTCCAACAACATTCATGTGATTTAGAACAAAGGAATTCTTTCAAGAGGTTTGTGGTTTTACCTTTATACCACTTTCAAAGAAAATGAGATGATCATTTCTTTCATATTAAAATTAAAATAAACATAAGGGGTAGGAAAAATTACACATTATAGCAAATAATTGCACTTAAAAAAGGGCTTTTCATAGATTTATTCAGACCATACTTTATACTCGGAAAAACAAAGTGTTCACCTGCATAACTTTTTCACAATATGATAATTTAATCCTTACTTTGCAGGTCTTCTATTTGATATTAAAAATTCCTATTTTAAATTCAACTGTACAAGCTCATTACTGCTTTGTATAAAACATAACACCTTATATGCTGTGATCTTAATATAAGTGAGTTAGGTTGTACAATTACTAACCCCTGTAATTCTAAAATACTGAATAGTTTTTCTAAGTGCCTCAAATAAATGCATTTCTGACATAACTGTTACTTGAGAAAAAGAAAGTCTATAAAAAAATATTGCACTAAAGTATACCTGACTTTAAAAAACAGCTTTAATTTCAATTATCATCAAATATGAATAGGATTCATCTCTTAAAGTTTTGGTGACTGGTGCTTTAATTCTTCCAGAAAAAATATTTTGATAAAATATTACTCTTGAAAAACTACTCATGCTAAACTTATTTTACTAAGTATACACAAAGATTATTATTTTTTTTTTACCAGCAATAACATATATAGCCTTATTTCAGGGCCAGTAGAGAACAGTTTAAACATGATAAATACGATGCCAACAAAATTAACAGAGCATGTCAGGTGTGTCATTTAAAGGAACAGGGTCATATAAAATTAAAGAATTTTTAAACAAGAAATTTTGAAAATTATTGCATCTGTTCCCTCATTTCAGAAATAAAGACTCTGATGCCCAGAACTATTAAATGATAAGCATTAATTCCACATCATGACACTTTCTCTTAATTTCCACATTCATGGGAAAGATTTCTATAATGAATCAGAAATAACTAATGTATTTGTAATAAGATATATGTCCTTTCTTCAAAAGGAAATAGACATATTTGTAATAGGTTTATTTTATGGGTAAGATACAATCATGAATTTATCCTTAAGTGAGGTAATACTCAACTGAGAACTGAGTCACTTGCAAACCAGTTCTATATACATTCCAGGAAAGTATTTTTCCTGAATAATATGACTAACTGATATCATTTATGCATATTCAAATCATATGAATAGTAATATCATCTAGCATTTACATAAAACATATCGGTTTCAAAAGTTTTTACATTAAAATTTATTTCATCCATTAAAGCTCTGAACCAGATATCATTATGTCTGTTTAGAATAAAATGGAATATTTGGACCTCACTATATGATGCTGGGAGAGACTGGGGGCAGGAGGAGAAGGGGACGACAGAGGCCGAGATGGCTGGATGGCATCACCGACTCTATGGACATGAGTTTGAGTAAACTCTGGGAGTTGGTGATGGACAGGGAGACCTGGCGTGCTGTGCTTCATGGGGTCGCAAAGAGTCGGACACGACTGAGCGACTGAACTGAACTGAAGAAGGTGATATTCAAAGAACAAGGGTGCCAATTCAGAACTTCTGATTTTCTAGAATAAGTGCATCCCAGGTGACACTTCCACTCCAAGTTAGACTTAAAGATAACATTTATTACCATATGGCAACTGGAAGATTCTTAAAACTAAACTTTATTCGCAGGTCTTCAAATATAAATAGATCAATTAAAATATTCATTTTTAATGCCTTAGTTTAGTTCAATAGTAAATAATATTTCAGATGAGGAATATGGTATATTTGTTCCCTTAATTTAACTTAAAATTTAATTATTCTAGAATCAATGAGAACTAAGTAAAGTGGTTCTTCAAAAGGAAAATGCATGAACTTGGGTATGCCAAATTCAATCTATTTTTTTTTTTACAGTGGTTATTTAGTGATCTATGCCACTAGGAAAACAAGAGCCATTAGATTCATGGTCTATAGGGAATTTACTGAGTACACATGAAGGAATGTAAAAGCATAGTTTGGGCATATAAAGGTACAAAGGTTGGCATGTAACCGTATCTGCCTTTAAGAATACACTGTATAATTAAGGAAGATACGAAAGAAATTATAATCCACAAGCAAACTTGGACAAAAAATCAAAAATTGAGTATTTTAAGGCTTTATTTTAAACTTGAAAGGTTCGTTCTTTAAAGCAGGTAACATTTTATAAAAGAGGTGTTTAGCAACAATACTATAATAAAGTTTATTCTAAGCCACAACAGTCCATCTAGTCAAAGCTATGGTTTTTTCACTAGTCATGTATGGATGTGAGAGTTGGACCATAAAGAAAGTTGAACACTGAAGAATTGATGCTTTTGAACTATGGTGTTGGAGAAGACTCTTGAGACTCCCTTGGACTGCATGGAAATCAAACCTGTCAATCCTAAAGGAAATCAGTCCTGAATATTCATTGGAAGGACTGATGCTGAAGCTGAAACTCCAATTCTTTGGCCACCTCATGAGAAGAACTGGCTCATTGGAAAAGACCCTGATGCTGGGAAAGATTGAGGGCAGGAAGAGAAGGGGACGACAGAGATGAGATGGTTGTATGGCATCACCGACTTGATGGACATAAGTTTGGGCAAACTCCTAGAGTTGGTGATGGACAGGGAAGCCTGGCGTGCTGTAGTCCATGGGATCACAAAGAGTTGGACAGGACTGAGCCACTGAACTGAACTGAACTGAACTGGTAAACATGAAAGTAAATATGAAGTAGGTTATTATGTGTCCAATCCTTGGATGAGAATCATGTAGACTAAAAATTAGAAATAATAAGAAACAATGTTCCTTTATTCTAGTTTGAAGACTGAAATAAATTTATGTAATATTAGCTACAGTGTTAGTAAACACAAGTAGTAAACTGAGGTCTTAAGAAATTGACTTTTTATCATGATAGAAAAATTCACATTATTAAAAAGCTATTCTCATTATTAAGTTAGTAAAATAAGGAAACATTTTCATCTTGATTAATATACCTCAGTATGCTCTCAGAGAATACTATGAATGAGAGAGAAATAAGAGATATATTCTGCATAAATCCAAAGGCAAGAAACCAATATTCAGTTTGTTTTCAAAGACTGCGCAATTCATTTAGATGAGCTACCAAAATATAAAATAAAAATAAGTGGCAAAATTATCCTGATAGAAGAGAAAAATGTCCTGTATTGCAGTTGATATGATCGTCTTCCTAGAATTTCTGATCTGAAGAGATGGAGTTTGGACAGCATAATATCAAGTTAGGAGTCTCTAAACCATTTTTAACCCTGGTGGCTCAGCAGTAAAGAATCCGTCTGCCAATGTAGGAGACTTGGATTAGATCCCTGGGTCAGGAAGATCCCCTGGAGAAGAAAATGGCAACCCACTCCTATATTCTTGCCGGGAGAATCCCATAGGCAGAAGAGCCTGGCAGTCTGCAGTCAGTCTAAGAGGTCACAAAAGAGTTGGACATGACTTTGCGACTAAAAGACAAAACCATTTTTAACCACTAAATAGAAAGAGATGATAATACTTATCTGCTCAAATATCAAATGAGAAGAAATCAACAAAGCAGGGATATTTGTATGCTTTATAGAGGCTTGCAGAAATTATATTCTAAGTTATGTTTTGCATTAGATTTCTACTGTCCTGAATATGAAAGTGATGACAGTGATATATTGACTATTTTACTCAAGGTCATGCTTTTATACCTTCTTCCAGAAATTAAAGATGCGGCAAAAATTATTGTCATTTTTTAAAATTTTTAGTCATTGGATGCTATTGTATTTAAGAACTAACTCAAAAGCATCTCATAGTTGCCTAACACAGTCTTAAATACATATCACCCATGGCAGTCACAGAAACATACATGTATATGTACATCTGCATGTGTATGCATTGGTGAAAAGTCAATCTATTACCATAGTAACACAAAGACAATTGGATATAAGTGCAATTTTTCAAGATTTTTTTCAAATATGAGTATTTTATATTGGTTATAAATATTCTTGAGTTTTGTTTGATAGACCCCTTCATTAAGCTGGATGGTTATGTTATGAATATATTGCTTATTTGATAACACTGTCAGCAAGAAACAAAAATATATTAAAAGGCCTCTCAACTGTCCCTAGAAATTCTGGTGCTAAACCTATCTGCATGAAACAGATCAAGACAGGTCCTATGCCAAGAAAACTTTGGAGAAGTTTTTAATTTCTGAAACATTTAATCCAGGTTGATGTGTTTTTTGGATCATTTGTTTAATGTGAAATAGGAGAGAAATCTAACCTGACAATCACTCTCTTCTCTCTCTCCATCTGACATCTGAGCCTCCTACACACAGAGCAAATCACAGCGAGAATAAGATTATGATGCAATGATCTCGTTGTGAACGTTGCATTATGGCTCAAGCAGTACATAAGCAGTCCCTCGGCACTTGTGCTTACAGCAATTTGAATTCCTCTAGTAGCTCACTATGATTTATGGCATATTTCAGACTTTCTCTTCACCAAGGGAGAACACTGTCAAGTTCATGAGAGTTTTGCAACTAAGATGAGGGGAAAAAAGACCATGCCGAATAAACAGAAATTTGTGTTTTGTTAAAATTTGGGCATTTAAAACTGAATTGGTTGTGAAATTATCTTTGACAGTTGTATTCAATATCATCTCATACATTGAACAAAAAAACCAACGGTGTTTTAGCCAATCATCCAGGGGTTTATTCAGCTTTCAATTCACATGTAAAACACCGGTTTGAAGAACAAGAGTTAAGGTTTTGGTGTTAATAGTAGAACAGACCTTCAACGGGGACCCATATAAAATTCTGCTGTTTATCTTTTTTTGAAACTCCTGTTCTGGCAAACAGGTGGTTTCTTATACCTGCAGTATTTCATTTCCTCATACACAGCTGTGTTAGAAAATGTTTGATTTTATGAACCACATGCCAGACTTGGCAATATTTTTATAACGGACAGGAAAAAGCAAATTGTATTGCTTCATTTATTTTTCCTATACTAGCAATGTAAATTTTCAGATTTAATATCACATGCTTTCTTCATGGTCCACATTTGTAATATAAGGAGCTGTTTCTCCAGAAATATGGACAATAGCATGAATTCATCCCTAAATTCACATGCAAAATAAAACACTGCTGATGAAAGCTTTTTTTGCCTCCTTTTTTATTATTATTCATAAAATTCCCTAGGTATGCATGGTGCTTTATAGAGCATATAAAAAGACAAGGTCTCTGCCACAAAGAGTTTATAGTATAATACAAGTAACATATCGTGTAAAACAGTTCAGATATAGCAAAAACATATTATTTGAGGGACAATTGTGTGAGGATGCATTAAAAGATAGCTATTAAAAAGGATATAGAGTCACAAATGATCTTTTTAATATATTTTTGGGACAATTTACCGGACAAGGGTAAAAAATGATAGTGATAAATAATAAATTTGGTAGGATACCCACTCAAATTGTATTTTCAAATTCTCCATAATCAATGAATTATGTCCACAAAAATTTAAATGCTTTAATATATTTTGTTTCAGAATTGCTCTCCTACCACCTTTATCCATAATACGGAAGTTGATTTCAATGATTCATAGACACCATTTACTTATGTTATATTACATTATGTGATCAGAGAACATAAATGGAAAACTTTTCATTCTGAGCCCAGTGATTAATCAAACTTAGTAAAGTAAGATGCATAAAGGTTACATTGTCTTCAAAGTCACTTGAGATAGGTACTGGGAAAACTAAACTGGAGATCATGTTTCTGAATTTCTAATTTAATATTTCTTAAAATAAACGAACCTTATTTTACCTATTTTGACAACCCAGAATGAAGAACACAGAATGAAGAACAGCAGACCCTACCTCGAGTTATACCACCTTAAAAGTCACAAAATGTCAGGCAAGAAATGATCTCCTTTGAGATTCAATTTACTCATCTGTAAAATGGAAATGCCAACAATATTAACATTTATGTCTCAGACTAAATGAAAATAAAAAAGTAGATTTGAAAATGAGAATAAAAACTTTCCATAATAAAACCCTAGAATGCCAATATTGAACAAAATGCAACTTGAACCTATCTCTAAAATGGAGGAGATATTCTATTAGAATATAGAGCAATTCCTTGAAAAAAGAGAAAGCTAGAAGTAACAAGGACATGTATAAAAAGGTATTCTTGCCTAACTCTCAATCATTAAGCATTCATTCAGGAGGTTTCTTGTTTTTTAAGTCTTGAGTATTTATTAACATTGTTTTATTTATTTCTGAATTTGTATAAACTTTAATAATGACTTTTTAAACAATGAGCTTACAAAATTTTTGACAACCTGACAGTTAAATCTGTGAGCCAGCTCCAATTCACTACTTCCTGCTGCCCACACTCAGAGGTTGTATATATCAAATGCTAGCTCCAGTCTTTTAGTTTCAATGTCCCATCATTTTCCTCTTGGAAAATTTATGGAACAGCCATATACTGACAGCATGTGCCAGTCAATGCAGCCAAGTTAGCTGTGCCCTCAGGAAGCTGGTAGGCTCATGGATCTGGATGGACACGAAACAAGCAGACTCACAAATGAAGATTTTATGAACTCCTCAAAGCGCTACAGAAGGACCAGGGTGGTATGGAATGGAATGACTTGAGGGCAGAGTTGGAGAACTGACTTAAAATTTAGCATTCAGGGAATGACATTTAAGCAGCGACTGGAAAATGAAATAGAAGTCACGAACAAATTGAAGACAGTTCCACTAGCCAGTGCTGGGGAAGGAAGATGTGTATGTTACATAATTGAAGAAAAGCCAGTGTGTAGAGAAGATGAAGCAGGAAGAATAACTCAGAAGGGATTTGAGAGGAGAATTTGAATACATTCTTTATGATATGGTCTTTCAGGCCACTAGAAGAAAGCTGAGCTTTACGCTAAGGAAAATAAAAAGCCAATGAAAGGTTTTTAAAAGACAAATTTTATGAATCTATTTATGGTTGACAGTCATCACAGTACCTGTTATTAACACAATGAGTTATGATTGTTTAGTTGCTAAGTCATGTCCAACTCTTTTGCGATCCCATGGACTGTAGCCAAACAGGTTCCTCTCTCCATAGGATTTTCCAGGCAAGAATACTTGGGTGGGTTGCCATTTCCTCCTCCAGAGGGTCTTCCCAACCTAGGGATGGAGCTTAGCAGGAGGATTCTTTACCTCTGAGTCACCTGGGAAGCCCATTTGTATAATGAGAGAGGATGATAAAAGATAAAGAGTGAAATCAGGAAGACTAGATTAGGGGTCATTGTAGTAGCTCATGTTCGGGGTGCTAGTGTGGGTTGCCCCACAGGCAATGTGAAGAGGAAAATGAATCCTAAGTAAGGATTGGAGGAAGAATAAACAGATATAGTGATTCATTACATAAGAAAGCAGATGCAAGACCGGAGCAGGGAGCCATGTTAAGAATGATATCAGATTTTTTACAATTGAGCATGTGGCTTAAACAAAATTTTAAAAGGCTGCTATTTTCCAAATTTGAGGAAGACTGACCGAAGTTATAGAATCCATGTTGGGCCATAACAGTGTATTAATTTGGAATTCATTTCTCCTGGGAGGAATAACATTTTTGGTATGAATTTCAAATAGAAGCAGGCATGCCTACTTAGTCGCTCAGTCACATCTGACTCTTTGCGGCCTTATAAGCCCAGTGGCCCACTGGGCTCCTCTGTCCATAGGATTTCCCAGGCAATAATACTGGCGTGGGTGGCTATTTCCTTCTTCAGGGGACCTTCCTGACCAGGGATTGAACCTGGGTCTCTTGCATTGCATGCAGATTCTTTACCACCTGAGACACCAAGGAAGCCCTTAGTTAGAAGTGTCTGTTGTGTATTCGGCTGCTTCAGTCCTGTCCGACTCTTTGCGACACTATGGACTACAGCTTACCAGGCTCCTCTGTCCATGGGATTCTCCAGGCAAGAATACTGGAGTGAGTTGCCATTTTCTCCTCCAGGGAATCTTCCCAATCAAGGGATCAAACCGGTGTCTCTTATGTCTCCTGAATAAACAGGCAAGCTCTTTACCAAGGCTACCACCTGGGAAGCCCTCTGAAACCACAGAGCTGTCTACAAAAGCAGGCTCTGGCTCAGGACACTCTTGGCTGCAGAGGCAGACACACACCCAGGCACGCCAGCTCCGCACATGGCTCCAAAGCCACACGTGTGTGAGCGCGGGATCCCTGCTCTGTGGGGACCCAGTCGGACTGGCTCTCACTGGCAGAATTGGAGAACATTGCAGGAGGGGGGTTCTCCCGGGGAGAGGACATGCATTCTGACAACCTTTAAATAGGAGAGGGCACTCCAAATCATTCAGAGCAGAGGATACAATGTTAACTCTATCTATAAAATTTAATTAATTTATTGCACAATTTTCTATAGAATGAAAACCAAGAAAATTATATGAGTGGTTAGCCTGCTTTGAATAACATTAAATATATTTATAAATACAATACATACATTTATATATATATATATATACTGCTACAAGAGCAGTTCCAAGAAAATGGAGGTAGAAATGAGTGACACAGAAACTATTTCTGGAATCTTGAGGAATACTTCTCTTGATATAAAGTCTAAGAACTGACACATGGAGGGAAGAAGAAAAAAAAAAAAAAAAACTAGCTAAACTTCAGTTATTGTGCTTCCCTGGTGGTTTAGATGGTAAACAATCTGCCTGCAATGTGGGAGACCCAGGTTTAATCCCTGGGTTGGGAAGATTCCCCTGGAAAAGGGAATGGCTACCAATTCCAGCCATTCTTGCCTGGAGAATCCCATGGACAGAAGAGCCTGGCAGGCTACAGTCCTTGGGTTGTGATGAGTCAGACGTGACTTGAATGTCAATTATTATAAACTCTAAATATGATACTGAAAATAGACACCAGTGAGAGCAATAAATAAGAAAAGACAACATTAGTATACAAATGCCACAATTCAAAAATGTCTCTCAAAATAGAAGAAAACATTTGCATCTATCAATTATTAAAATGGAAATAATTTTTGAAATTAATTATAATTAAGATAAGTATTTGTTTCCAACTAAAATCACATAACATAAATCAAAGAGGTAAATGTGAAAATTTCTACACATAAATCTTAGGAAATACTCTAAAATGATATATTTTAATATAATTCCTTATTCATGGTAAACATAAAACTGTAAAATTTAAACCATGAAATCATGTGTCTTATTGCTATGTCTACATGTAGAGTCAATATTCAATTTAAATTATAAATAAAATATAGCTTCCACTTAAAAGCTTCAAACTTATTTTCAATTCATAAGTATAGGAACAATTTAAACCACTTTTGCACGTTATTTTATCTATCAATAGTAATTAACATAGACTTAATCTGCCTAATGTTAATGACCACTGTTCTTCCGTAAATCCCAGTTAAACCAAGCTTATTAGGGGCTAATTAAAGGAAGTCTTATGTGCACTGAATAAAGTAATGTCTGTTTTTAAAGTTGGAGTACATATTTTCTCTGATAAAATAAAATGAGACAAAACTTTTCAATTAAAACTTTACAGGCTGATTATTGATTTCTAAACAAAAAAATTGCCAATGAAATAACTGACAACTTCATTCTTCCTATCTGTATGTGCTTTTTACTGGCGGAGCAATATGATAGCATATTTCCTGAACATAACACTAGCCTCAGATTACTCCAAATAATCAATAAACTCCCTTTGGATATATTCAATCAGGATCAACTAGTGATAAGTGAGGAATGTTGAAGGCATGTAGAGGAAGAAATAGATTTCAAATAGTGCCAAAACATTAGAAATATTAGAAACTCCCAACATTTTAAGTCATTTGTGAGTATGTATGTGTGTATACATGTGTGCATGCACTTTATTATGTTATTTCTATTTTTTAATAAATAAACTTTAGTGCTTACAGTGTGTCACATTGTGCTTAATAACTGTTAACAATTTAACCTAAATAATACCTGTGTCTTATGAAATATTTTTAATTATTATGGTTATAATACAGATGAGAAACTGAGAAACAAAAATGCTAAGATGCCAAAAAGTCATATGAAGAACAGAAAGAACAGAGCCATACTTTACACCCAGGCAGTTAGGCACCAGATGTTGTGATCTCAACACTAAACTAAAGTTGTGTTGCCTCTCAGTTTTCACTTAAACGTTCTTTCTCTCTTTCCCTCTCTCTCTCACACACTTCTTTCTCTCTTACTGTCTCTCTGTCTGCCTCCATCCCTGCCAATGACACTTTTTGAGGAGGCAGCAGTAAATATTATAGGTTACTAACAAAGTTTGATGCAGTCTGAGGACTGACAGAAAACTAAGATCATGGCATCTGGTCCCATCACTTCATGGCAAATAGATGGGGAAACACTGGAAACAGTGGCTGACTTTATTTTTCTGGGCTCCAAAATCACTGCAGATGGTGATTGCAGCCATGAAATTAAAAGACACCTACTCCTTGGAAGGAAGGTTATGACCAATCTAAACAGCATACTAAAAAGCAGAGACATTACTTTGTCAACAAAGGTCCATCTAGTCAAGGCTACGGATTTTACAGTGGTCATGTATGGATGTAAGAGTTGGACTATAAAGAAAGCTGAACGCTGAAGAATTGATGCTTTTGAACTGTGGTGTTGGAGAAGACTCTTGAGAGTCCCTTGGACTGCAATCAGTCCATCCTAAAGGAGATCAGTCCTGGGTGTTCATTGGACGGACTGATGTTGAAGCTGAAACTCCAATAATTTCGCCACCTGATGGGAACAGCTGACTCACTGGAAAAGACCGTGATGCTGGGAAAGATTGAAGGCAGGAGGAGAAGGGGACAACAGAGGATGAGATGGTTGGATGACATCACTGACTCAATGGACGTGAGTTTGGGTAAACTCCGGGAGTTGGTGATGAACAGGGAGGCCTGGCGTGCTGCGGTTCATGGGGTCGCAAAGAGTCGGACACGACTGAGCGACTGAACTGAACTGAACTGAGGATTGACAGAAAAAGAAACTGGCATATCAATAGAAAGCTGTAAGCATTAAAATTAGGTATACATAAAAACTTAGAATTTGAGGTTAAATATGACTATAATGAGAAATTATCTGTGATTTTACAAAAACAAAAATGATGTCGAACTCCATTACATGAGGGATGTTTTTTGGTTTTGCTTTGCTTTAACCTAGTCTGACAAAGAATGAGTTCTGAATAGTGTAAAACATATATATATATATATATATATATGGATGGATATGTATGTATATATATGTGTCTGTGTGAGAAAGAGAGAGAGAGAATGTGACATTTACATGTCTGTTTTCAATACAGTTTTTTGGTCAAATTTGGAGATAAACAGATGTGATTTTGGTACTGAGGGACTGTCATGCAAATCTACTTTTAAGATGCAATTTTCTGGTAGGTGATGAATTATCTTGACAAATTAGGTAAGATTGTCTACTGAATGACTTCCGTACCTGTTTTTATCAATTTGCTTCTTTTCTACTCATTGCTTTTGTCACCTTTATTTCTCAACTTTAGTGATTTATAGCCTACTAATCAGAATCTCTGGTTATTGACTACATGTAACACTGCCTGCATCACATGAGTCTATGATATGGAAATTTCAAGCCACAAATCACTCTAGATTCTTGTGAGAATAAGTAGATGTTATGCAATTATGTTACAGTCTTCATTTTAAAAAGAAACTTTTACAAATAAATGACTCATTTGGCAGACTGTACTTTGAAATATCACAATATTGTGCTGAATTACAAATGAGAAAATAACACACAATAATTGAAGACTTGGAAGAAAAAAATAGTTACAAAGTTGCCTACTCTGAATTAATTAAAAAAAAAACCTCACTACAAAATTAATATCATTAGAAAGCAGTGATCTAAATAAACTTGTATATGCATTTCTGTATAAATTTATCTCATCAATCACAGAAAGTAGGTTTGGTACTATAAAGAGAAGATATTACTAGCAACATTTTCAATCACAGTGCCATATATCCAAAAGCAATCAATAAAGAAACATACAGGAACTGACAAACAACTAGTCAATGGAATCATTTTTCCTGAAATACTTAGCAATAGCTTTTTAAAGTAATTGCTTGTGGTCAATGCTACTCATATGTTGGTCTGCTTGCTTGTAAAAATAGAATGGATATCATGTCCATTAATTTTTCTGGCTGTCTAAGGAAGTTTTTCACATCTACAATCAACCACAAGGAGGGAAAAATCATCTTTCTGTTAATTTTACCAAACAAACTTTTGAGGATCAATAGATTTTTTAAAAGTGAGGGGGAAGAAAATAGTTTTTTTCAGAAAAAATATAAAAGATACATATTTTTTGCTCATCGACGTCTTAACAATTTCTCTCAGGTTTTGCTAAAGTAAAACCACTTTTCACTTTCAACTATTTTGAGAATTTATGTCTTAAAAAAAAAAAAGACATTCTGTTGCGGGTTCAATATCAACATAGATTAAGCCAATTATGGAACACATCTTTCTTAGTTGATTGGAGAACTTAGAAACTGCTGAGTTACACTTTGTGGTAAACATTTTGGAACATTGCCAAAGCTGTTATAAACATTTCTGAGCTCGCTTTTCCAGGGAACTCTTTTAAAAATCAATTAGAAGTGAAAGTCTTCAGTGCTGGTGTTTTAAAATGTCAAGCTTGTATTACTTTTTTTCCTTGTTGTGCATCAATGGCAATATTTCAAAACCTGTATATTAAATTGATTATATTCTATAATTAAGCTATTAAAGGGGGTGAATGTACAAGTGTTCTAAAATTCACACCACAGCAGAACCACCTTGCTTTTTTTCTTTTAATAAGCCCAATTAGTTAAAAAGAGGGAAGGAAAAAAAAGAATGCATGAGGTAAAAAGAAAGTATAAATGGCCATTCAGATTTTATTTTAAAAATGTTATCAAGTATATTATTGATTTTGAAAAAAAAAATTCTGAACACTACAAGTCAACAGGTTAAAATAATAAAAGCTTTGTTTATGATTCCTGAATCAGGACATATTTAGAAAGCAATCTATGGACAATGGCAGAGGATCAGTTATGTCTAAATTTACAAAAGAGATCTATTTAAAGATTAATTACAATCAAGACTACATTGCATTTATTTAAAATATATAATACAATATTAGATGAATGCTTAGTACGTGTGCATGTTTCAGTATATGTGTACTTATCTAATCTTTTTATTAAGAGGGGATATTGTCAATTTTTCAAGGTAATGTCAACTTTTCATGTACTAAAACCTAGTTAATTCTGTGTTCTATATAATGATGTTATATAAAATATTTTAGGAAAAATAAGATTAAAATTCTTAACTATCCGAAAGAGTATTCTTTTTCTCTACAAATAAATCACAAATTTACTGCAGAGAGCAAAGGATTAAAATTCCTCATGTATGTGTAACAAACACATTGATATTAATTGGTTTGTCCTTTCAAGTTGTGTTTATCTCTTCATTTCCATCACAGTTTCAAAGGTCACTCCATTCCATTTATAAATCCAATATGACAGAGATTAGTAAAAGCAAAAAGCAACAACTAAATGAGTACATCATCATGCAATCACACATCTCACAATTCATTTATCCAATTAATAAAAAATACCATCAAATGCTTTGCGGTGAGTTTTTTCAAAGCATCAAAATGGTTCATGTCAAAATAACTTAATCATCAACATTTACATTCCACTGGTATAGCAAATGCAGAGAAACTGTGAAATTATACCTCAGTAGAAAGTTAGACAAATAAGTATTTCTATATTTTTCCATAATAAAATAATTAAAACATATATATATTTAGCAAATTCAATCTATAGTAGTAGTAAGTTAATGAGAGTTTCTTATGAGCTGAAATATATGCATGCTTTTGTGTGTAAGAGTGTGCACTAGAGTGTGTGTGTGTGTGTGTGTGTGTGTGTGAGAGAGAGAGAGAGAGAGATGTCTAGCTATTTAATGGCTAAGGTCATGTATTATCTAGAAGAGGAATCCAAAGGACTGAAAATAGTGTTATCACTCACTAACAGATACAAGAAATTTTCTAATTTTGATGCTTGTTTTGATATATTTATTTATTTTAAAAAGGTCCTGGAACCTGGCCTTTCCTCTTGATGTAGGTCTAGGTTTGGACAGTGGTAGGTATATAAACGGTCAGTTGTCATTCCAATCCCAAAGAAAGGCAATCCCAAAGAATGCTCAAACTACCGCACAATTGCACTCATCTCACACGCTAGTAAAGTAATGCTCAAAATTCTCCAAGCCAGGCTTCAACAATACATGAACCGTGAACTTCCAGATGTTCAAGCTGGTTTTAGAAAAGTCAGAGGAGCCAGAGATCAAATTGCCAACATCCACTGGGTCACCGAAAAAGCAAGAGAGTTCCAGAAAGACATCTATTTCTGCTTTATTGACCATGCCAAAGCCTTTGATTGTGTGGATCACAATAAACTGTGGAAAATTATGAAAGAGATGGGAATACCAGACCACCTGACCTGCCTCTTGAGAAACCTGTATGCAGGTCAGGAAGCAACAGTTAAAACTGGACATGGAACAACAGACTGGTTCCAAATAGGAAAAGGAGTACATCAAGGCTGTATATTGTCACCCTGCTTATTTAACTTATATGCAGAGTACATCATGAGAAATGCTGGGCTGGAAGCAGCACAAGTTGGGATCAAGATTGCCAGGAGAAATATCAAAACCTCAGACATGCAGATACACCACCCTTATGGCAGAAAGTGAAGAGGAACTAAAAAGCCTCTTGATGAAAGTGAAAGAGTGAAAAAGTTGGCTTAAAGCTCAACACTCAGAAAACTAAGATCATGGCATACAGTCCCATCACTTCATGGCAAATAGATGGGGAAACAGTGGAAACAGTGTCAGACTTTATTTTTTGGGGCTCCAAAATCACTGCGGATGGTGACTGCAGCCAAGAAATTAAAAGATGCTTACTCCTTGCAAGGAAAGTTATGACCAACCTAGACAGCATATTAAAAAGCAGAGACATTATTTTGCCAACAAAGGTCCATCTTGTCAAAGCTATGGTTTTTCCAGTGGTCATGTATGGATGTGAGAGTTGGACTATAAAGAAAGCTAAGCGCTGAAAAATTGATGCTTTTGAACTGTGTTGTTGAAGACTCTTGAGAGTCCCTTGGACTGCAAGGAGATCCAACCAGTCCAACCTAAAGGAGATCGGTCGTGACACTTACTTAGGTGTGTAAAAGCACAAGAAGAGACTAAATACCTGCCATGTGTGTCAAAACTGGCAACTCTAGGAAGCTGACCTATAGATTGCTAAAGGAAGTCATTTTAAAACAATTTAACTGCCTTGGTAATATTAGCGTTTTTAACCTTGATATTTCCCGTAAAGTGAATATTGAACTTATATTGTCAATATAACCACTGTTTAAGAAGTCTCACTCCAAAAATGTAGTTGAATTACCCAACTTTCAAAGATGAAAGTGGAAACACTGAAAAATGCAAACAAAAGCAAGACAATCCAGAAAACAGATATCTCAGAGGACCCTGTAACACAATTTCAGCACTTAGACAAATCATAAAGATAAAGCAATTCATTTCCAAAAATCAACTAAAACACAGTGAACTAGTTAGCAGATTATTTACCAAAGATTTAGACCTTTCTTTCTAAGAGAAACATAAGTGAAATTAAAACAAACTGAGATTGGTTTCAGAAATCCCCCCCATCTCTACTATATGGATTTCTGTCTCATGAAACATTAGAAGGTCACAGAATCCTAAGGCAGAGTCAAGAATGTTTACAAGGACACTGGGTTCTGAAGTAGACTTGAATCATTCAAATGGCATAGTGCCTGAGCAGAAACTATCAATCACTCCATTATATTTAATACAGTCATATTTCTACTATATTTTTATTAACTTATGCATTATTATATAATAGTGTGTAGCTTGCTTTGAGAGCATGGGTTATCCTTTTCAGTTAAATATGCTTTCCACAAAAAGTTTAACCAAAAACCTAATTACTAAATATTTTACAAAGATGGTGAAGTCTTCCTTCCCTGGATATCCTAAAATGCAATATCTGTATAAAACAAAAATGAAGAAGGTGAAAGTCACTCAGTAGTGTTTGACTCTTTGTGACCACATGGATTATACAGTCCATGGAATTCTCCAGGCCAGAATACCGAAGTCGGTAGCCATTTCCCTCTCCAGGGGATCTTCCTAACCCAGGGATCAAACCCAGGTATCCCTCATTTCAGACGAACTCCTTACTAGCTGAACCACAAGGGAAGCCAAAGAATACTGGAGTGGGTAGCCTATTCTTTCTCCAGTGGATCTTTCCGACCCAGGAATAAAAGCGGGGACTCCTGCAGTACTGATTCTTCACCGACTGAGCTATCATGGTATAAAACAAAGATTTCTCCTAAAGCCCCAATCTGTGCAGCTAGACAGGCAAAATTGCAGATGAATGACTTGTTTTCTGAAATTTCATTTAGAAAAAAAATAAGCCTCTCTGAGAATTCCTGAAATGTTGTGATTTTGTATGAAATCAACTGATGAAAAAACATAAATATTTGCCATAAAGACATGCACAGCACTGATAAAAACACAGAGTTCGAATGCTCTTATAAACTGCTTTAACGTTAAAATACCTCTGTGCATATATGGATGTGTTTACATAAGTGTGTGTGTACACACACGGACATACATATACAACTGGATACACACACCCACTCACTTTTACACACATATTCCCTCATCTTTGTCCCTATGAAGATTATCACTCCCCACATAGAAATGACCCCAAGGAAGTCAGTACACTTCTTGGCTGAACAATTCATCAACAGCTTGAAGTGACAGGAATGGTGATTCAATCCCATGTCCCCACATATCAGATGTAGGCCACATTCTTCAGGCTGCAGAACCAGAAAGGGAAAAAAGTCCCTGTCGCATTTGCCCTTTCATAGAGATGGAAATATTATTAGAAAGGGCATAAACAGACTAATTAAATCGCAGCAGTATTGCTGAGATGACAGCTGGTACAGCGCGTGCCTGAGAAGATCCATATCTGTGAGCAGGAGGTACTTCACTTCCAATCCATTCGCTATTAGGCGCTTTCAAGCTTGCTGTGCAGACATTAAATAATAACATATCATTTCCAAGACGAAAACGATGTAAAGAAATAAAAAAAGACTTTCTAACCAAGAAGTCTTTTGTGCAACAGAGAAAAAAAAATCATTTACCACTCAGTTCTGCTTTTGAGATAAAGATGTAATAATGTCATTACCTTTCATCAGCAGGATCCTTGAAAATCAACACTCTTTGCTTATCATGCTGTGAAATACAAATAGAGCTAAAGGCATGGTCTGGGAGGCACGGCTGCAGCGATATTAACTAACAGATCTGCCCTTTGTGAAGGAAACCGTATCCATTTCATTAGTGCAGACTCTAATTCAAAACTGTTGAAAATGAACTCCACATACTGTTTTAATAACAACATTCCTAATCATTATCAAACTGGTAATTCTCTCAGCACTGAATGGAAGGGTCTGTGTTTCCATTATGACCTGCTGTTAAAGAAAACCATATTTAAATCCTCTATTTTTCCTATCTTCCCAATGATCCAGGTTCGTTTGGGGGAGGGGGGCTATAAGGAGCCTGCAAGATGATGCACGCCCCATTATTTCATCCTAAGTGAATTGACATTTTTAGACATTCTTGTCAACTACTATATTACTTACTTATTATCACTATTATTCTATTTTGTATTCAATTTGACATGCCATGGTTCATACAAATGTCTTGGTACACTTTTGGAATATTCGGACAATGCAGAGAAGAATCACAGTAATACAAATGTGAAATACTAGGTCTGGTGACAAGCTCAGAGTTAGAAACTCATGTGCTCACACTCACAAAATGTTAAAGTATGAACACCCTTAGTAATAGCTCAAATAGTATGTTCTCTAATACAAGGTTATCATGAGATATTTGAAGATTTATGTCATCAAATATTATAATTAACAGAACACAAAGTTGAAGAGTTATTTTAATGTCATCAATCATATAAAATTAAAATATAAGAGAAAATAATGTAGGACCATATATTAATGAATAAAATGAGTTATCTGAGCTTAAAAGGATTGAATAAGGCCTGGGGTTGTTTTAAACAGAAAGGTTTGTTCCCATTATACATTATTTTTGAAGTTCCTATAAACATAATAGCACATTGATGTAGTTGATTTAAGGCTTTCCTCGATGAAAATATATTTACAAGGCTGTCATAAATGCACTCAATCTCCTAGAACATGATGCAGTCTACCATATAACATATCCAACTGGATATATGCTACATATCCTTATGTTTTATGAGTACACTAGGATACAGCATCAGATACAATCATTTAATTTATATTTCCTAATTTAAATCCTTATACTATTAGTATACTTCTTATCCTGTTATTAGTTGGAGCAAGCAATATTAAAACCAAAACATTAGGCTAATATTTTCTAATTAGTTCTTCAACTGCCCATATAAATGATAAAAATTTTATGAAAAAGAAACAGCCACTACTCAAAAAGCAGGAAAAAATCTCTGTATTCTGCTTACCTATATCATATAATACATTTAATAATTCATACAGAAAACTAGTGTATGTTATTATTCATACTCTAATCATTTTATTTACTTATTGGGAGTAGAGTCAGAAATACATGTTCAAATATTCTTAAGGGGTGCATTTTTCCCATAGTCCCCTGTTATGATCACTAATGTTTTTCATCTTCTGTATGCACAATAAAGATGTTATGTTATGCAAGAAAATGCAAACAATGCCAAGCACTGTCTAGAAAATCATGAAAATGAGCCTAATAAAATGACTAGTTATTACCACAGGATCCTTTTTTATTCTTATATTCCAAATAAGTATTTTCTATCCTTATCCATCATAGGTAATGGTTACATAACCTGCCTCTTTTTTGAACATTTAAGTTGTTTAAGTTTTTGTGTTTGATTATAGAAATCACTGTAAAAAAAATAACTTCTTGCCTTTGATCTTCTACTCAGGTTTCAAAAATCAAAGAATTTTAGAGCCAAAGGCTAAGTGGGCATCAAGCTCCTTATTTATTAAATAAGAAATCTGAGAAATTGAGAGACCTATCTAAGTTACTTATTAGCGATGTTATTACTAGAAGCTAAATCTTCTGACATATTTTGCCCTTTGCTCCACATCTCAACTTTTAGAAGCATCTAGAAGGACTTGTTTTGACCAGACTATAAGCTTTTCAAATGATAATTTTGTCTTAAATTAGCTATTTATTCTTTATATTTTCACATCAGATTACCTTATTTAAAATATTTCATGAAGAAGAAATGAAAGAAATATTAAATATTTAAGAATGCATTGAAAATTATGAAAGAGTTGGTTACTACTTTTTAGTTTTTTATTGTTGGAGTAAGCAACTTTGTGGGAAGTGTCAGGATATGAAGACATCTTTTACATAGGAAATGATGTGAACCATATGGCTTATTCACCATCAACTGAATAACAAACCATGGCAGTTCCTACACTTTTAGGAGATGCTTATGTGGTCCTTCCATTAAAATTCCACTAATGTGACATTTGTGAAAAGGTTTATGTTTGGACATACTTTCCTCACCATGTGAGAAGCCACAGACAGCAAAGGCATTGATTGAAAGTGTTTATATATAAATTGAAAGCTATCAGTTCTAAAATATTTCTCATTTCATGTGTCAGAGTTTTTTGGTCTTTTAGGGAAGTCTTGTCTGTTTCCATGTTTACAAGACTCTGGCTGTTAATATTGTTAAATTTTACTCATCAGACAGGAAGAAGGATCTTAGCAATCATTGTTAGGAAAAGAAACATTAAGAAAGTTAAAAAAAAAAGTTCCACATTTAATCTGTTAAACAATGGCAAATTTCTTATGAATCACTGATACTGTAATTGAACTGGAGACATTTTTAGAGCAAGCTTACTTTGGCTTTTTCACCCTCCGATTTGGAATCTGCTCACAGTACTGCCAGCTTAACCAAAAAGGATTAACTCTCATATCCAACTGAGAACACAGATAATTCTCAGTAATTGGTAAAAAATGAAGATGAATGGGGCTGAGAGATAAGGAGCAATTAGCTCATCAGCAGTTACAGCTGTGCACTCAATCCGGATCCATCTCTTGAGTCTCGGCCCCTTTTAAAGAACCTACACAGAAAAGGCACAGGACACCCCCTCCCCGAAAAATTGCTATACCTGCCCATCATTTCTCTAGTCTTCCATTTTATTTCCTTCCTATACAAAGACACCTGTCACAGCATGCTATGTAAATTACTACCTCTCTCAGGACCTATGTCTAAAGCCAATCTTCTTTTTAAACTTTTTTTTTTATAACAGAAACCAAATGACTACTGTAGACACTCTTAAATTCCCTGTCAATCGTTTCATTATAGCAGCATCATCTGTTTGAAAATATAAGCAATTCCCTCATCTAATTATAGGAAGGATTTGAGGTTCATTAACATTGCCAAAGCAGAGAATCCAACGCGCAACTTCAGAGCTCTGCTTGGTGGCCTGTGTTCTATTTCCTTTTATTTGCTTTCTCAAGGTCTCCAAGACTTTTTTCCTGAAATCACAATATTAATTTTTCCTTCCAAACAGACACGTGAGATAGAAGAAAGGAAATGACTACAATGTAAAATATTTTATTTCTTCGGGACTAGCAAAAAAAAGTTAAGGGAATGGTCAGATGGGGAAGATAATTTTATTATCTATCTGCCTGGCTTTTTATTTTTTTCATCACTGTTTTGTTTGTCTGTTGGTGGACAGAGGTAAGAAGTAAGGAATATCACTGAAGAACACAGCTGTTTAATCCCAAACTCAAATTCTTGTTTTTATTTGAAACTCCTATATCCTTTTAACTATTGCAAATTTGGAAAATGCAAACAAATCCTACATTTCAGGCATATGAAATGTGTTCAGTTTGTGGATCACTGCATTAGGGTATTCTTGTCTACTTTCCATGGTGTTCAGAGGACAAACTCCGAAGTCTTAAGATTACTTCACTTCCTCAAAGAAATAACAGCAGTTTGGGGTTATGACTATAGTTTAAACAATAAGATTTTCTTGGGACATCTGTTTTGAGATCACATTTTGAATAGATATGAACTCATTTCCTACGAAGCAAGCAATCTACTATTGTTGATAGCTGTTTACCAGTTCTATGAGTCAGATATTAGCTGGTGGCAAAGGTCCCTCTTAAATCCTCCTGCATTCTTTAAACTGTGTACATAGTGTTTTCCTTAAATAAAATGTTAAGAGAAGTAAAAATGCAGTCTTTTCCTGTCTCTTGGTAAATTATAGTCCACAAACGCTTGTACTTGGAAATAATATTTAATGTATTTATATTTAAAAGAGTCGTTTCCTTTGTTGTCATTAGTTAAGGGAGTAAGATATTAGGTTTAGCAAGTATGTAAATAACAGAGAAACTATTAAGAGATGCTTACTATGTCAATATTTATATAGCATTTAAAAACTAGAAGTTAAATTAAGTTTCCTTTATTTAGATTAAATCGATTGTGATTAATTTAGCATCCTCAAAAATGTGCATGATGCCAAAAAAAAAGATAAGTAGATAAAACACAGCCACAGAGACTATGAAATTGACCTTGGGTTCACGGTTTTAAATTCTGCCTTTCCAATATCCCAGCCCCAATTTCCAAGCAGCATTTTTTAAGATGGTTATGTAGATCAGTCCTTAAAGCAAAAAAATAGCAATTTATCTGGTCTGTATGTTGTGGATAGTGTTGCCACTGAAAAGAATCCAGGACATTTTTCCTTCTTATCTGCAATGTAGCTTATATCAGCCAACCTGTCACAAGATAGTACTTGATATAAACAAGAGATTGCAAAGACATCTCAGTAATCAATATCAGGATGGCTACAGTATGGAAACCCCAACCAGTGCATATCATTTGTCTCAGCATCTATTTCTATGGCCAAATGAAGCATTAATTCAAATCATAAATCTATGGTGATTTAAATCTGGGAATGAGCACCTGCCTGTTTAATGATTTATTTTGTACATTTCAGTAAGCAGGAGATTTGTCCATATGAACTGACAGGTCACCTTCAGATGCCAGGAGCAGACTGTTTATCACCATGCAGACTAGCATCTCATCTTAGCAAGTAAATATTAAACTAAAAGAATCCAATTGATTGTGGATGAGGGAGAATGGCGACACGGCCATATATTTTACTCAGCCTACTGATGCCTTCCTGGGGTCTATCCTAAAGTCCTCACTTCTTCCTAAAGTGATCATTCTGTTGGAAAGATGTGAGCTCAAGGTTACCAAGTAAAATTGGGATGTAAAATAATCATTTGTCAGTGTCACAGCTTTCTTTGAACACCTTTTTTTTTTCTGGCTAATTTTTGCAATTCATATTAAGAACTAGAGACACTCATCTATAATAAAAACATCCCTCACCTCACCAAGCCAAATAAAACCAAACCAAGCAAAGGAAAAAAAAAAAACCTATTTTCTAGGGCAGCAAGGATTTTATTTACAACCAAGAGGGGGCAAAATAGAGTGTTTCTACACACAGAGCCCTGAAACATTTAACAGAACTTGTGAGCCAGATGAGTACAAGGGAAAAAAAGAACCTGAACTGACTTCAAAAATACCACTAGATTTGGGCAGGGCTGAGAGTAACAATACATCATTTAAGTAGCACTTCTCTGAGGGGTTTTCCTACTTCAAAGGGCTGATAGATTCATGAGAGCAAGTACATTTGTATTCTGAGATTCTTGGGATTCCTCCTGGAATTCATAGGCTTCAATACCACTTCCTAAGCGCCTCCTGCTAACTGATGTTCCTGGGGATCCACCATATCCTGTTATGACTGTCTTACTTAACCACGTCACCCATTAGACTGCATGCCCCGTGAGTGTTGAGACTATTAGGATTATTTTTGAGTTCCTAGAATAAGCTAAAATCAAACACACAACAAAATCCAAATGATGTCAGAGATGCCCCCAAATTTCTTCACAGGCATGAAGCTTAACAAATAATACCTAGCAGAGAGCAGAGGAAAACAGGAGGAAACAGTTGATGGCTGTAAAAAGAGGAAGAAGGTGGTTTTCAGGAGGGCAAGCTGGAAGAAAGAATAACAATAGCAAAAACAATACCCACACAAGCAACCTTACCCATGATCAAAAGTGTGATAAACAGACATTGTAATGAATAAAATGATAAACACTTGACAAATATGCTTTCCTTTAATTCTCATGATGTAGATGCTTTTTTTATGCCATTTTTCAGATGTGGAATGCAAGGCTCAGAAAGTTCACATAACTTTCCAAAGTCACATAGCAGTTAAGAAGTGTTTAATAAGTAGTAGTTATTAGACACTTACCAAGAGGCAGGCACTGTCCTCAGAAGCAGAGAAAACTGCGGCCCGTTTTAAAGCAACTACTATGATCTATGCAAACTCAACTCCCCCCACCATTGCCCTGTACCTTCTCCCGCTTTACCCCCTCCCTGCTCCAAACTCTGTTTCCCTGATCTCCAGGTAAAGAAGGGAGCAAGAGCTATGAAGGATAATAAATCAAAAATTCTTAGAGGATAGTGGTATGCGAGAACAGAAGAAAAATGACAATGATAACATTTTGCCCCCAAACAGCTATAGATATATAACATACATGATCTATGTGTCTTAGGGACCTACGGTAGCACTAATGTTAACACAGTCTCAAAATATTAAGACCCTCTAGGAAAATTCAAATAAATACCCGTTTCTGGTTCAAACTGGATGATGCGTGTCAGAACTAAAAAGCGATATAAACTAGCAAGCAAATACCTTAAAGGAAGAAAAGTGATTTCTTCCAACTAAAACACAAATTTAAACTGTTTCTTGTTTAAGCCATTATGATAGTCGAGGTATCCAAATAATTATGGTAGGCACAAGGTGATCAGAAAGCAAATGTTATTTCATGATATCAAATGTTAAGAGTATGTCAATGCCTAATTATGTTCTCTTTATCTTATGCCTATTGGTTTCTCCAAAGCCAGTTTCTACTCTGCTGCTCAAGAAATTTGACAGAGGTATAAAGTTTCAATATATTTTGTTCAAGTGTTATTACACTGGCTAACTTCAAGATCCCGCCTCACAACACCAACTACCAACAATAAACCGCACTGAAGTCTTAACTCTCCTAAAATTTTGAAAACAATTCAAATTATGTTTTGGAATTATAAGTATGGTTTATAATGGCTAATCACTTGTTTTTAAGTGTCCAATTTTGCTCTATTTTATCGGTCAAAGTAAAAGACCATTATGTTAAAACTGTGTGCAGTCAATAGTTTTAAAAAGATAATTATAATTCTTTCATTTTACTTCAATAGTTTTTAACTTTCAAAAGTTTAAATTAAAGTGTGTACACTATAACCTAAACAATTCACTTCCCTCTTTCTTCTTAATAGAAGCACTGCAAGTGTGAACACTGATGTTGCCTTTAGTTCTTTTCAATTTTTGTGCCATCCTTTGGCTTTTTCCCACATCTTTCCATCCTTCTAAGAATTGCTACCACCTTCTTTATCATGCTCTCAAATTAAAGCCATTAACACTGCTCCTTTTCTTTCTCTTGCCTGGTTCTGATGAAAAAGTTCTCTTTTTCCTCTTTTTTTACATTCCACTTCGGCATCACTAAAGTCATGGCATTTTGTGTATGCGTTTTAAAATTACTTCTTACTATGTTACTCATATCTAGCACATGATCTCATGAACTGTTGTGAAAATGATTATCAGTGAAGTCCACAGCATTCCTTCCTACACCTATACCCATTCGTCAAGGAACTGAAAGTAAGCAGATACTGATTATTTAAAGAGATAATCTGTTAAAATGCAGCGTAGAAAAGAAAATCTATTTGAACTGCCATAACTTACTGCCTCCCTCATGAACATATATGCTGGATATAGTCTCTTGTATACATCTTGTAGCATCTAAATTTCTCCTGTTACATTATATTTTGAGCATGATTTCTATATTTTAAAGAAAAATAATTTGGTGAGGGTGAAATGTTGTATCGCAAAAACAGAGATACAAAAGATACCATCAATAAAAGTGTAGCCCTCACTTGAAGTTGACTGACAAAATGAATTACCCAAAAGAATTCTGCAAAGATAAAGTTGTTCCTTTTATTTTAAACAGTGACTATTAATCTTACTTTTCTCCACGCCTCAAGAACAAAAAAGGTCAAATTAAGAAGTTGAAGTGGCATAGTTTAAATAAGAGAAATTGACAATGGTTGTATACAGAAAGAATTAATTATCAGCATAATTTTTATTCTTGGCAGCCAGCACATGAGAAGGCGAAGTTTATGTTTTGCTGCTAAGGCACATTTCTTCTTTGGTAACCAATGAATTAAAAGTTAGTAGTGTGTGGTTTTGTTTGTAAATGTTCTTCTGTCACCTTGTGTATAATCAATTATTTCAAAATTCTAACTAATAAAACTTATTTGCATTATGAAATATGTTAACTAAAATCTTATAGTAGGAGTTGCAGACTTAGTTAATTCTGACATTTAAAAATAATTTCAATTATTTATTTAGAATACATGTTGTTAGGCTAATCGGTTTCTTCAAAAGGTACACTATCTTCAAAGCTAAAAGGAACAACTTCTTGAATGGGTAGCCAATAGCTGGGTTCTGTAAAAGAAAGTCACTTAGTAACAAAATGAATACAGTAAGTTTCACTGAACAGAAAACTTACCAACACTTGAATTCATGTCCCCGTTTTCAGAATCTGCTCCATGTTGGTTATTACTGGCGTGATAGTTGCTCATAGCTTCTAATTTGATTTTTTTCACCTTCATTGCTTCGGCGATAGCTGCATTGGTAGCAGCAGCAGCTGCTGCAGCTGCTGCTGTCAAACCTTTAAAGAATAAATTAAAAATGAGGTAACGCACATTCTGATTTTTCACATACGAGTTCATGTACTTTATACAACACATATACAAACATATTGGAGTATCTGATTCCTTTATGCAACACTCTCATATCACATATTCATTCCCAATGAACTAATGAAAGAACATTGATAGAATGGCCAGAATGCTCTCCAAACTCCCACATCAGTATTAGCAGAAGCATAATTCATACACAGAAGGATAACAGTAGAAATAAGGCCAGAATTCTCTCTCAAAGAACTCCATCTGACTATGTCATTCCCTGCCTGCTTCCAACACTGTCCAGCTGCCTAATGAGGGCAAAAATATAACATGTTAACTTAATTCACCAAGCTTTTCACTAGACCTGGAAACCTAGCTAATCACCCTAAATCTCCCTGTTCTCATGCCTCAGTCCTCCTGGTTGAACTTGGCCCCAAGGCCCACATGTGCTCTGTCCCTTCAAGCCTGCACTTTCTCACAGACCATCAAATGTCCTAGATGATTCATACTTCTCATCCTCCAGTATTCTAGTTCCAGAGTCAACCCTTCTAATCACTATGCCATGATAGTTATCTAAACAGTTTGTCTCTGTTCACTAAGAAAATGACAGGTAAGAGTGATGATGAGGGGACTTCCCTGGTGGTCCAGTGGTTAAGAATCGGCTTGCAATGCAGGGGACACTGGTTTGATCCCTAGTCAAGGAACTAAGATCTCACATACTATGGAGCAACTCAGCCCGTGTGCCACAACTACTGAGCCTGCATACCCTGGAGCCCGCACTTGGAAGCTACTGTGCCTGCAAACCACAATGAAAAAGCCCATGTGCCACAAGACCTGATGAAGCCAAATAAATAAATAACTTTTTTTTTTAAAAGGAGTGATCATGAAATTAGAAATAACAGTTAGACCAATATGGAAGAGCAGAAAGAGAAGTGTCAGCTTTAGGTACCATCAGAGGTTTCAGAGCAGACCGGTCTGTTTTCCTTAGATGTGTGAACTTCTACTAAGTCAATTTACTTCATCCTGACATTCTTCAAATCTTCCCTGGTGGCTTAGATGGTAAAGAATCTGCCTGCAATGCAGGACACCCAGGTTCGATTCCTGGGTCAGGAAGATCCCTTGAAGGAGGGCATGGCAATCCACTCCAGTATTCTTGTCTGGAGAATCCCACGAACAGAGAAGCCTAGTGGGCTACAGTCCGTGGGGTCACAAAGAGTTGGACATGTCTGAGCAACTCCATGAATGATTTCTCTTAACTTTAGAACTTTGACATCTCTGAAAGGATATACCCTCCCACTGCCCTCATACTTTTTGCTATGGCTGCTTCAGAGCTTCTGGCTACAGTGCTTCAGCCTGCTCTGAATTTATCTGTATGATTTATTTCCACTCGCAGCTGGTAGATTAGAGACTGAACACCTCTCTCCTCCTTTTCCTCCCCGCTAATCATCACTTCTAGTTACTACAGCAAATAAGTTACTGCCTCAGGAATTAAAGCAAGTTTTGTTTTTGTTTTTGCTTTTGCTTTCCCCTAGAAACCTCTGCTTTATTTTAGAGGTTAGGGGAAGACCTCACCTTTCCTTCAGATCCGACCAAAAACACCCTGACACCTTTCACCCCAATGGAACAAAACTTTCAGACTGGATCTTTGCATTACAAACTGATAACCACCCCCTAAAAAGGCATTGGTCTGAACCAAAAGAATTCATCTGGGTCTGAACTGAACACTTATTGCCATTTAAGTCCCAACTTGAACTGATTCTCTCCTCTTCCTATGATTGAATTTACTCCCCAGTTACTCATTTCCTTCAAAGATGTTTCAGAACATTTACTTTCCTGTTCTCTTAAAATTCTGTTTGTGTTTCCCAGAAAACCTCTCTTCCTCAATTCGCCTTGTCACCAGTGTGAACATCCCACTTGTCCTTTCCCTTTATTGCCTGGTGTTGTCCCATCTCCAATTTATGACACATCTTTATCTTTGATTTATGCAGCAGGTAAATCTTGTTCCACAGTATTCAAGCAAAAAAGAAAACCTACCACTTGAGATATGAGTGTTATTACTGGATAGATCTGAATCAAGCTCAGTAGCATGAAACATAACTATGCATGATATGGCCTTACATAAGCTATAAAATCTTCTTAAGTATGTTTTCTTCATCTGTGAAGTCATCCTATTCACGAAGGGATAATAGAAGGATTAAATAAGATAAACGGTGTGAAGAATGCCACATTATGTTTAGTAAAAATTAGGCAGGCCTTGGGTTCTAGTTTTTACTTTAATAAGTCAAGTCCAGTCTTAGCTGTGATTCCTATAGGATATGATGAGCTGGCCACAGCCCCCTCAGCTAGAAGATCCTAATTCTCCTTATCTGCCTGCACTAACCCTTGACTTTTAAAAATGCTTTCAATAATTTTATTATGAAAAGAGTACTTATGATACACTTTTATTTTTCCACTTGAAATTTTTCTTGCCAGGCTTACATTTCTAATACAAATTCCAACAGCTATTTCTGTGTAAGATACACATACATGCTATAACTTAACTATAATACTTTTAAAATATTCTATTTTCAGTATGGTTTCATGATGACAAGAAGAAAGCTATTGAATTTGCAACAGTTGCTGATTTCAGTTCTACTAACTCACCTTGATGTTGGATGGGTCCTCAAATTTAATTCTTTAATAACATTCGAATTCAGCCAATTTTCTCCATCTCTACTGGCTCCCCCTAGTGCAAGCTGTCGTTTTTTCTTCCGTGGAGTATTGTAATTATTTCTTAACAGCTTTTACTTTCTCTACTTTCAATCTCTTATGATTCATGCAGCGGTCAACATAACCTTATGAAAATGAAAATCCAATCCTGGCATTCAATGCCTGCTCTGAGGAGCAAGTTGGGGGCTTCATGTGCCTGTCAGGGCCCTGTGTGTTCAGTCCTCTGTTTCTCTCTATGGCATTATCTTTCCACCAGGTTCCTTTTGCTCTCTGTGCTTCAGAAACATAGACATCTTTCACATCTTCTAACAGACATTTCCTCTTTCAAATTAGACTCTGCACATGGTGCTCAAACTTTCTAGAAAAGCTGTCCAGTCCCATACCCCAAACCTGTCCCTGCATCCATCATGTGATGGCTTAAATATGATGCTCCACAGGGAGCAGGCTCAGGATCCTGACTCTTTAATCAACTTCCTTAGTGGTTCAGACAGTAAGTATATGCCTGCAATGTAAGAGACCCGAGTTCAATCCCCGAGTCAGGAAGATCTCCTGGAGAAGGAAATGGCTAACCACATTAGTATTCTTGCCTGGAGAATCCCATATACAGAGGAGCCTGGCAGGCTACCGTCTACAGCCTTGCAGAGTCGAACAGAACTGAGTGACTAACACTTTCATTTCACTTTTCTTTTTTCAGTGGAAGCAGGCTTAGGATTCTGACTCCTCAATCTACCTGGGAAAGAGCTCCAATACTTCAAGAATCAATCTAAGACTCGCTTATTTTGAAGAGCTGACTTTCCCCACCCTACTCCACAAGAGTAGCGCTTGTGTTCTCAGCTCTGATGAATGAGAATTTGTCTTCTCTGTGCATTAGAATCACTCACAGAGCTTTAAAACCATACAAAGAGCTGAGTTCTATCGTCTGAGATTCTGGTTATTTTGAGTTGTATATTTGAGTTGAATGTACTGCTCCTTGGGTTAGTTTAATGTGAAATCTGAGAACACAAACTCACTCCCTTAAACTTTTTTTTTTTTTTTGAGGGGGAGAGAGGGGAGAGGGATGTTGCTTGGGGGTTAGTTAGGGCTGATTCTTCTAACTGGTTATAACACCAAAAGGACAGAAAAACATTCTTAATATAAGTATCTCAAACACTGAAGCCAAAGCCTGGCACAACTTGTATCTGAATGAAAAAAATGCGTCTGAAATTGGATTACCTGGAAAGCCACAAGAGAAATATGGGCATTATTTTGACAATATCGGGCTTCCCTGATAGCTCAGTTGGTAAAGAATCCACCTGCAATGCAGGAGACCCTGGCTTGATTCGTGGGTCGGGAGGATCTGCTGGAGAAGGGATAGGCTACCCACTTCAGTATTCTTGGACTTCCCTGGTTGCTCAGCTTGTAAATAATCTGCCTGCAATGTGAGAGAACTGGGTTTGATTCCTGGGTTGCAAAAAATCCCCTGGAGAAGGAAACAGCTACCCACTCCAGTATTCTGGCCTGGAGAATTCCATGGGCTATACAGTCCATGGGGTCACAAACAGTCGGACACAACTAAGTGACTTTCACTTTGACAATATCAATGTACGCCATTAAAAACACTTTATATATATTGCAGTCAATAAAAATATACTAACAGTAGCAAATCTCATTAACTTAATAAAAAGCATTTACTCTCCACTGCTGGAAACAATTACAAAAGTCTCACCTTCACTTCTGCATTTATTGCACTTTCTGTTGGCCTTGTCATAGCCCTTTCAAATCTCTCATGTAATTCTCAAATCCCCTCTGGCTAGCTGCCTCTACTAAAAACTTACTTTAGAATACAGACACTCACTTTTGAAAGAGGTCCCATTGTATATTTTGTTCCCTACTGAAGCTGCCTTTGAAAGGACAGTGTAACAAATTCACAAAATAGCTCCAGTGTTTGGTCTCTGTTTCATAGAGAATACAGAGTGTTAAAACTCTTCCTATGTAATCAAGAATGGTTTGCTGGTACAACATGCATGGACCTAGAGATTATCACACTAAGTGAAGGAAATCAGGTAAAGACAAATATCATATGATGTCACTTATATGTGGAAATAAAAAATGATACAAATGAACTTATTTACAAAACAGTTTCACAGACTTAGAAAACAAACTATGGTTACTGAAGGAGAAACTTTGGGGGAAGGATAAACTAGGAGTTTGGAATTAATGGATACACATTACTGTATATAAAACAGAAAAACAACGAAGACCTAGTATAGAGCACAGGGAACTATATTCAGTATCTCATAATAGCTTGTAATGGGAAGGAATATGAAAAAGTATAAACATGCATATATATGTATATAACTGAATCACTTTGCTATACTCCTGAAACTAAGAAGACATTGTAAATCAACTATATCCAATATGAAATAAAACTTTTTGAGAAAGAATGGTCTGCTTGTGTAAACACTGGTAATCCATAACATTTACCCTATACTTTTCCGCCCTGTGTAAGCTTTGCCTACCTAGAACTCTTTCCACTTGCCCCATACTCAGATTTCATGACATTCTCCTTCAATATCCCACCCTGAAACAGCACATTTATGACTGCTTTCTACTCTTTCCAAACAAAACAAGTCATTTTTTTCCCTAAGAACTAGGTAATCCAGTTTCTTGAAGTGATCATCTATATCAAATCCAGCTGCAGAGCGTGGTGAAGTTGAAGACTACCTTCCCTGGGGCCATATTCACAGAATCTGTCTCTGAGATGGGCTTTTCCCTCATAGCTCAGTTGGTAAAGAATCCGCCTGCAATGCGGGAGACCCCAGTTCCAATCCTGGGTCAGGAAGATCCCCTGGAGAAGCGATAGGCTACCCACTTCAGTATCCTTGGGCTTCCCTTGAGGCTCAGTTGGTAAAGAATCTGCCTGCAATGGGAGACCTGGGTTCGATCCCTTGGTTGGGAGGATTGTATAGTCCATGGGGTTGCAAAGAGTCAGACATAATTGAGCGACTTTCACTTTTCATCTCTGAGAGATGGACTAAAAAATCTGTATTTTTATCTTTCAACAAGTTGATTCTCTGCCCTTAGATTTTTTGATGACAATAATATACCATATTAAAGTGTGGCTGCATTTTACAGTAAAAGCTTATTAGCCTAGTAGTGGTTTTTGAAAGTGAGTATAGTAAGAATCAACAAGGTAAGACACTGCAGTGGTTTTTGAAAGTGAGTATAGTTCAGAATCTACAAGGAAACTTGTTAAAATTAGGATGACTCAATAATCGGGATCTGAGACACACTGCTGTAGACTCAGACTCAGAACTGTAGGTTCAGACTTTGGAAAACGGAGTGTTCTATGCCTGTAGCTTAGCACAGCAGAACAAAGAGGCCAACCAGGCAACGCTGCCTTTCTGTGTGATACAAATGCAGTAGTCGTGTATGTGATTAAGTCAACCAACCACTTACATTGACAAGTCCATTTGGTATACACAGTAACTGTTAACCAAAGAGGTTGAGTCACTTCTCATTCTTCAATCACGTAGAATTTTTATCAGATTTCTTTCTCATCGGGGAAAAAGTTATGTGTATATATAACACACACAAAGTGCGTGTGTGTGTTTGTGTGTGTGTGAGCACGCGTGCACGTTTACAGTGATGAAACAAATAAGTGAATAAAGAATCTCTTCCACTAAGGAAAGATTAAACCATCTGTTTTACTTCCTGAAATTTTCTTTTTTATACACCCCAAGAACAATCATAGTATCTTATACACAAAGATCAAAACATGCTCTAAACTGAGTAGTCAAATATAGTGGAGACTTATTTTATTTTAAAATGTTGTAAATCCTATTTTATCATCATCAATGGGGAGACTTTAATGTATGCTTAAAATTCTGTCATTGATAAAATAATGTATTGAAAGACAGTTTGTTTTTTTTAAAAAAAAGTCTTCCTTCAGAAAAAGGATAAGTCATGCATACATTGTGCAATTCCTAGACCTTATATTGGCCCTCGGAAAAGGGACTATGAATCAAACTTTAGGTAAAATCCAGAGGCCTTAGAGCATGAAGAAATATTTAGGCTTTTTTTTTTCTATCTGATCTTTATAAACTCTCATTTACAAAAGAATGAGCATATTTTTGCAGAGCATTTAGAAATAAAGCTTGTCATATTAACATCTGAATTACACTACACACTCATTACTGTGGGCTCCATCCTGTTTGCTCCTTCAGAGCAAATTCTACATTATCTTTTAACTAGCTATTGTTAGATTTTTTTTTTATTTTTATCTTGGCTTATACGTTTCTTTTAATAATACTTTTATTTTTTGAAGCTCCATTAAAATCTTTTAAAGTTGTTTTTGAAAAACTGACTTACATGAAAATTACTAGTTATATAAACTCACTATCATAGAAAGAGTAAACCTAAGGTGGTTGAAAGAAACACTTTAAAGAGTCGTACAAACTTTGGACAACAGGCATCACATTTTTATGAAATAATGCAGTAAGTTATATAATTTCTAAACCTTCAAAATTCCTATCTTTAAAACAGAGATACCAGTTTCAATCAGTAGTGTTGTGGGGAATAAAGGTAAAATAATGCACATAACAGCTAAACCCTCTGCAAATGGTAGTAAAATTTTTCAAGTAACCCATAAAATCCAGCACACTTTTATTTAGTTTTACATTTGTTCAATTATTCACAAAAATGCAAATATGACAAAAGCTATCCAACAGTGTAGGGTTAGAATCTAGCCATTTGACAAATGGACAACTGAAAATCATGCTTCTATCAAATCATTTGACTTAGTAGTCTATGTCGATCAAATTTATCATGAAATCATTAAATTTCCACTCTGTGCTATATTGACACAAAGCCTTTGCTACTTCAAATTCAATATCCAAAATCCAATCCATGGGTTTATCATTTGGGAGAGAAGCAGGCATTATTATTGCTTAAGAGCCTTTTCCTTGCAAAGATAGCATTTTCTTTTTGCTCTCAACTTTTATCAAAAGAGCTTTTAAATACTTCAAATACTGTTATACAATCTTGACTGCTCTCTCTAAAAAGGGAAAAGTACCCCCATTCTATTTATTTCAAATAAGTTAGTATCCCTAGTTATAAAGAGTAGATTACAACTATAGATTATAAATATCAATAAAAGAGACATATTGCTGTCAAATTCTTTCTCTGATCTGTTTGTTTGCTCATTAACTTGAAAGGTCTAATCTTTGATCTTTGGTTTCAAAGACAACAAGATGACTTCCAAATGTTTGATATGTTGTCTACTTTTACATCACATTCCATACAAAATGTATTTTCCAAGACTTAACGGCTAAATAAAATTAGTTATAAGCAAGAGATAGTAAGCATTCAAAGCTTCTATACGATAGACTTTTTATGAGTCTGTCACTTTAACCAAACTTAGAAAAAAACACTTTAACATGCACTCATTTCCAGCCAATGGTAGTTATTATTAATATTCTGGAATTGGTAAGTTATTTATGTCTGGCATTCTTCCTACTGATTATTCAGGGAGACAGGCGGCTTATAAATATCTCATCACTCCAACGTCACAGAAATTTCATCGACAGAGCTCGTGCACAGCTATTAGCAATATGAATCTAACCATTACAAGAGGGAGGAAAATCGAACATGTGGCATTAATACGCAGTCCTGGTTCCTAACCATCTGATAGGCAGATGGTGTGAAGCGGATTCTCCAGCTGAAATGAAGGGGCACATCATTTAAAACCTTGTTTGCATTCTAACTGATATCAGTGCCATATTGATATACATGATACATCATGGCAGTATTTGAACAATCTAGTTTGTTTCAGTCATAAATGTTTACAACCTTGTTTTTTTTTAATCTTATAAGCATGTTCAGAAGAGTGTATTTTTAATTTATGAAACCTATTGTTTACTTCTGTTGAACTAGAAGATTAGAGAAAGCAAGAATATTAAATTACCTCAACCAGAGCAATATAACCAAGACAGATGAATAAAGTGGGTTTCTATTTTCAATAAAGGATGTTAGTAAAGGAATTTTAAAATTAGCCCAGGCATTTTGTGCATTAAATTCATTTATTCATTTAAGCCTTCTAGGTGTTTCTCCCCCAAGTGGCATACAGAGATACTTAATGTTTTACATAGTCATTCATTTAAAATTCTCGCTGTGTGCAATTAATCTTGTCCAACAATTCGATTCAGAAAGTAAAACATCAAAAAGCATAGCTCATTTCAACAGTCATTACTGTGAAGTAATCTTTCTGCTCCTGACAGGTCCTATAGACTTTTTGCAAAACTCTGTTGAGGGTGCATTGTAAGCTCCATATGAGTCTGAATTACAACTCAATTGAAATCACTCCAAGTCTTAGAAGAACTCTTGGCTCAATATAACAACTTGAAAACACCAGTACCTTTTTTCCCCTCTGTTTTCTTCCTATCCTTATTTAAATGCCAGCTGTCTAAAAAATTGAAACTAATTTTCACAGTTATTTTATTTCTCAATACTTTCTATTAAATGGAAATTATGATTGAAATATGTCTGTCCTCACCATTAAATGATTAAATAACAGAAATGATAAGCAATTAGAATAAGTAACTTTATTGCAAAGCAGGAGAGGCTGAACATTTTGAATGTGAGTTTTTCTCCTAAGGTACATTAGAAAAGAAAAATTAATCTTCGAGGCTGTTAATGTAAACAGTCACTATACCAGTTTCCAGTTTTCAATTGGTTAAACTAGATTTTTAAATGTTTGGATTAACAACAAAAAATCTACTAATTTGGAGAAATAGACAGGAAGTGTATTATAATCCTGATAATGACTAATAAATCAAGTATATATCAAGTTTAGCATTCTTTACTGATTAGCTTGAAATCTGCAGCCTCACAAAGTTTACAAAGTAACAGCAATAGTGAAGTCAGAGGGACTGAATCCCATGGGGATGTCATTTGGCCACATGTAAAATCACTGAGAAATTTCCATGGAAGTTTTTGAAACACTCAACTTCTAAACACTAACCCATAGAATCAGGCTGAAACAGAATCAATTCAAACATTTCAATTACTATGATTTAAAGTAAGAAAATATGCAATTTTTGGAAGTTAAACCTGACACAATGTTTTGAATATAAAACTTTTACTTCTACTCCATCTGTTAACATTACCACCTTTAGAAAAATATTTAACAGACACTTGGAATCTGGACTTGTAAAACACAGAGAAAAGAAAGACTTTATCTACTGTAACTCTTTTATTTTACTGATGATGCAACTTAGGGGCATCTAGGTTAATCATTTCTATAAAGTTATACCATTAAATAATGATAGAGTAATCCCAATTCCCCTAACTCCCTCTTCAGTACTGCCCACACTGACTCTGTCCATAAATATAAAAAGAAAATTACAGAATACAGTAAACTATGGAATCATTGAAGGAAAATGAAAGCTGTTTGCTTAAGTAGCTTATGGATTGCACAGGAAGTCAAAGTTATAGATGCACAGATAATATCACAAGTATAAGTTAACTTCACTTAACAACCTGATATAAATGTTCATTTGTGATTCCATTTTATAAAATTTAGAATCTATTTGTCGTGAAAACAATGGTCATTCAACTTTCTTTTTGTTCAGTCACTAAGTCGTGTCCAACTCTGACCCTATGTTCTGCAACACACCAGGCTTCCTGGTCCTTCACAATCTCCTGGAATTTGCTTAAACTCATGTTCATTGAGTGAGTGACAGCATCCAACCATCTCATCTTCAGTTGCCCCCTTCTCCTCTTACCCTCAATCTTTTCCAGCACCAGGGTCTTTTCCAATGAGTCAGCTCTTTGCATTAGGGGGGCCAAAGTATTAGAGCTTCAGTATCAGTCCTTTTAATGAATATTCAGTGTTGACTGACTTTAGGATTGACTTTCAACTTTTAAAATTGACATTCAACTTTGTGCACAAAACTTTTAACCTGTACCACTGATGAAATATATTGTTCATAACACTACCCTGAGTCTTATATTTTAAATACAGAGTAACAAGAAATAGAAGAAAGGCAAATAAATTATTTTCCTCTCTATATCTTGAATACAGAACAACTGACAAATATAAAAAAAAAAATTGGAAGAGGTAATCTTTGTCTTGAATTGTCAATAAATTGCTCTTCTCATTTCATTGTTCCATTCTCCACTAAACTGGGCATTAGATGTTCTCACATTTGTCTATGGCCCAATATTTCTTACTACCTACATGACTCATCAAACCAAATTACAAAAAGCATTGACCCCAAGCAGGTGGCTCTTACCAACCTGAGAGTAACTGACAGTATTAACATTCTGAAAGCATGTTTTTATAAGCGGCCACTTGTCAATATATTGGTAACAGTTCAGGCAGGTAATAGTGAAAAGAGAAAACAGTGTCATAAATTTAATTTCCTGTCAAAGAGTCACCTCATTGGCACTTTAGTTTAAGAATAATCTTTCCACATGTTTTCTACTTTTCTCAACAGCATGTAAATCCTCTTCTAAATCCTTTGATACTTCAATAAGTCTCTCTTTTTTTCTTTTTCTAGAATCATCATAACATGCAGGGCTCTGCCACTGTATGATTGTTGGTGAAGAGAGGAGGAGATGAGAAAAAGTTATAATAGAAGTGATTGTTTGACATGTAAGTCTTATTTGTGGGAGTTATTCAATATGATAAATAACTGGAAAAAATGTTATCATAAAGTTTTTTTGATGTAGTAATATAAACCTTTTTAAAGTAAAAGACTCAAGAAATATATATATATATATTACTTTACACACACATATATAAATGCATCATTATATATATATATACATATATATATATACACATATACATATATAAGTGGGCTTCCCTGGTGGTTCAGTGATAAAGAATCACCTGCAACACAGGAAGTGTACATTGGATCCCTGGGTCAAGAATATACCCTGGAGAAGGAGAGAGCAACCCACTGCCATATTTTTGCCTGGGAAATCCCATGGACAGAAGAGCCTGGCAGGCTACAGCCCATGGGATGCAAAAGAGTCAGACGTGACTTAGCAACTAAACAACAACATATATATATATATATATATATATAATGACACATACACATTTTCTAAATAGAGGTCGGGATCCGAGTTAAGAACTGTATACAGCCATGTTCACTGAATAACAACAGGAGAAGGAAATGGCAGCCCACTCTAGCATCCTTGCCTGGAGAATCCCGTGGACAGAGGAGCCTGGCAGGCCATGGTCCACAGGGCCGCAGAGAGTCGGATATGACTGAAGCGACTAATCGCACGCTGGATAACAACAGGAAAATAATGGAAGGACTATCTGAAGCAAGATATTCTTCACACTTTTGTCATTAGGTTCTTATATTTATTCCATCATTTCATTGAATCTCCATACTCAGCCTATAAGTAATGCATTTTTCTTATATGATTTCAAGAAAAATATGAATGGTGATAGCTCAATTGTAGTGTTTGGAAATGTATGGTTTTGGTTACTGCTTTAAAGCTGATCTATGGAAAAGAATAATTCTGATTAATTCAGAAAAATAGATACTTCCACGTGACAAGGAAGATCAAAAAAAAAACTATAGCTCTTCATTCACAACTTCAAGTTGTTCACCCTCCTCTAGAGGGTGGCGGGAAACCTTTATCATGACATGCTTTTGTAGTCATAGTCATGATATTTAATTTTCTTAGTGTAATTTAGACCAGTTACTTACAATGTATGATTTTGGGACAACCTTGTACTTATAGTTCAAGAAATAAATGCTGTCTATGTTTAAAATGATTTCCCCTTTGAGGCTTGATTAGTATCAATCCAGCTCACCTAGGAAAAGAGCAAGTGGATGTCAAGGAAAATTACCAACAGTTGGCATTACATTGCTCATTTCTTTCTCTCTCTTTTTGCTTTTTTGCTGCAAAAATCATTATGACAGAAAGAAATATCTAATTTTTAATATGGCAAGAAATGCAAGTCCTTTGTACATTTCAATAAAACCTTTCACTTTATTTCAAAACAATTATAATTTAGAGCAAATATTCCATTTTCCTTACATCTCTTCATTTATGAGTGAAGTTTGTCATTGCACTGATCCAATGGCTTCTCTTGACCTAATTTATGTTGTACCATGAGATTCTATTAAAAGAAACTAAATCACTACAGTAGATTTATTCACCTTAAATAATTTAAGCTAATTGAAAAAGAACCAAACTGAAACTAAAACACTTATCTCAAGCATCCAACTTCTGCATATCAATTAGTAATTTAAAGAACCAGCTAATCATAACACTTCATGTGAAACATGGACCTATGCTGTGTACACAATTCTGTACTTCCATGAATCTGAAGAAAGAAATAAACGTAAAATTTGAGTCTGAAATCATATGTATCTATTCTGGAGTCATTCAGTTCAGTCACTCAGTTGTGTCCAACTCTTTGCAACCCGATGGACTGCAGCACACTAGGCCTCCCTGTCCATCACCAACTCCCAGAACCTACTCAAACTCATGTCCATCACGTCAGTGATGTCATCCAACCATCTCATCCTCTGTCGTCCTCTTTTCCTCCTGCTTTCAATCTTTCCCAGTATCAGGGACTTTTCCAATGAGTCAATTCTTCGCATCAGGGCGCTAAACTATTGGAGTTTCAACTTCAGCATCAGTCCTTCCAATGAATATTCAGGGTTGATATCCATTAGGATGGATTGGTTAGATCTCCTTACAGTCCAAGGGACTCCCAAGAGTCTTCTCCAACACTACAGTTCAAAAGCATCAATTCTTTGGTGCTCAGCTTTCTTTATAGTCCAACTCTGGAGTCATTAGGCAATTCCAATAAAATATTTTCAGTGATAGATTTGAGACTTTTCTCAATTTACCCAAACAATTTTGAAAAGAACACATGGCAAAATGAGAGAAATCTGGCAATGCATATGGCATTTCAAATTTATAACATACCTTAAGCAAAACAAATTTTAAAACATTACTGTTATTCACAAAAGTTACTTTTTCATAATAAACAGAAACTGAACTCCTATGGGTTAGTTTAAAAATAAAGGATCTAGTTTAATATTATTATAATTATATAGTGTTCTCACATATCTTGTTGGTAAAAGTTATCAAATATCAATTTAAGTTATGTTAATAGTAGCTTTATCACGTTATTGCAAATTATACTATGTTAATTGTCCCATCATTATAGAACTCCATTTGTAAAAGCAATGGTCATTTTTCTCATGCGATTATTTATTTTATAATTCAGCCTTTGTTAATACCTGGAGTGTGTGGCGTAATCACTCATAAGACAGTTTTACAAAGAATTAAAAAGCTTTTTGCAGTATTTTTGCCATACATCTTCTTTCTGAGAATTAGAAAATTCAAACATAACTTTATCTTGGAAGTAAAGCTTTTTGAAATATTGCTAAAGTGCATATTGAATAAAGACAACACACTTAAGCGGACTTTCCCCCCTTTAAACAGCATTCATCTTTTCAAAAGCAATAGATTCTCAGTCCACACGGAGTCTATTGCATTATTCATTTCATGTGCAACCTCATGCTGGACCATAAATTGTTACTTTATCTAATCAAAGGAGACTTAACTCTACAGAAGGTCAAAGGTTTAATTTTGTGAAGTATTATCTTACGCTATGAGTTTAACCGAAAAATAGAAGAAGAAAAACAGCCAAGAAACTGGTAATAAATGAACCTTTATTGCCTCAGGCATTGGCCTAGTTAATAAACTTTCATTGAAGGTTTCTTTCAACTGTTACGGACAATGAGAGAAAAAAAATCTTAAATTACAGCCATGTGTGACTTTTAAAGCAGTCATTCTTTTTTATCTCAACCTCCCTAGCTCAGGAGAAAAAAAAAGACAAAGAAAGATTGTCTTCGATCTCTTAACCAAAAATGTATGTTTCTAAACAGATGAAAAAGTGCAGATAAACTTTTCTAAAAGCAGAGGTCAGCTTTGAACAATATAAAAAAAAATGCATTCTTTAGGTGTTGAATCTTAGTGAACAATCTCTCTAGCTAAATGTAAAACTACAAAAAGGAGGAAGAAGACAAGCTGTTTCTGCAAATATAACTCTTAAATTGGGTCTTCTACTTAGCAAAACATGATGCTTTATTAACTCACCATTAGTGCACAAAATTCACCATAGATTTAAAATTAATTAAATATACTATAAATAAGTACATTATTTATGTACTGTCTGCCCTGTTTAGACCAAAAAAAAAAAAAAAAACTTCTTCTATTTTCAGAATCAAATACAATTAGAAACTAAATAATTCATGTTATTGTTAGGCAATTCAAATTTTTAAGAAGTCTATCTATTTAGCTGACACTTTCAACCGATAATCACTCATGAGTAGTTTTTTTTTTTTTTTTTTCATTATTTTCTAGCAAAGAAAATGAACTGAATTCTTCTGAATCAATACTCCCTTTTTTATCTGAGATGTGTATTGCTACCCCGGTGCTTGCTCTTTTGATTTCCACTGGCATGATTTCCACTGGCCACTTCTTTCCATCCTCTCACTTTCAGTCTGTAGGTATCCCTAGATCTGAAGTGGGTATATATAACCGAACTACTTTGCTGTACACTGAAACTAACGAAACACTGTAAATCAACTGTACCCCAATACAAAGTTAAAAGTTAATTTAAAAAAAAAAAAACTCCTTCTTTTAGGAAGCACTATACTGAGCATAAAAGTTATTATGACCCTAATTGCAATATCTTTATCTCCACACCACAGCATAAATAAGATCGATTCTCACATCACCAGAAGAGTTCACCGAAGCTGTGAGAAAGGGAAGATGCCATATTCTGCATTTTACTTTAGATATCCTAAGACACAAGGGATACTGGCTTGATACTCTGAACTGGACACCCCTACTAGATTCTATTCACAAACCACATCACTCTCAGCAGGGCACCCAACCCTCTTCCCACCTGGCAGCATATGGACAGAATTGGGCTTTACTTCATTCCAGGAACGTGTCCCCAGGATGCTATCTTGGGCCACCTTTGAATCCAAACATGATAGCTGCTTACACCAGCAGGACCACGTAAAAGTGGGAGCAGGCTCCCTACTAAGAAATACACTTTAACACCCGCTGGGAGACATTGAGTTCTCCCAGGGTCAAGGATGTAAGGACATTCATAGTAGCAGCTTTGCTTCTTTACTATTTTTGCCTAGAAAAGAAAGAGAGACTAAGGAGAAAGGAAACCTGGAAATTAAAGATGTTTTACCATGAATTCTGAATGGAAAAAAAAAAAAGTTGGGTTATTGGCATAGAAAGTTGAGGATAAAAACATACATCTTCCAAAAACATAGTTAAATCTGGATATCAGAAACTGAAGCAGAGTGAGACAATTCATTTTCATTAATTAGTAGATGGTTTTAGAATCAATGAATAGTTTTGGATTTCATGCAAGAAATCATGAAGTGCTACCCAAAGGCAACAGTGAAAAATACTTTGAATGATAAACTTTTTCTTTTTTTTTTTTGCCGCACTCTATTTTCTACCTAATTTGTAAACATGCATATGGTTGGGGAGCAAAAGGAAGAAAAAGTGAAGAAAATGAAGGGACATAAACTGCTAGACCAGAAACACTAGATATAAATGTGTATAGTAAATGGCTATTGTATGCATTTATAGATAAAGAACTTAGTAACAGCAAGGATGGTCATGCTTTATATAAATTTCAGTTTTATTTTTTTTTAATTACCAGTTTTGTAAAAGGCTGAGGAACATTTAGAAAGTGACCCCAAGGTCAGAGAAGCATGGGAGAATAACGAAAACAGGTATCACAAATCCAATTCTTCATTCCATTAATCAAAGTTTTATGGGTTTGGGAAAGTTTTGCTACAGTACACAGAGAGGATAAGAAAAAAGAAAGATCAAGGGAATTCAAAGGATTTATTAAAAGTGCAGACAGTAACTCTGACTAGTGTTTTAGCCAGATAGACACAATTAATTAATTGTAACGTTGTGAAACTCGAAAATGCTGAAAGAACGTGCTCATGCCTGCAATGCAGTAATGTAGCAAAATACTTATAATCTTTCAACCACCAGGAGCTTTTGTTGGTTTTTTAACCTAATCCACAGCTTGACATAGATCCTAAGGTAATGGAACACAGTTCTTTGATTGAAATAATATCTAAACATTGCTTCACTAGCCCGGTGGCCTAATAGAAGTCTGTCTCTCTGAAACTTGAGAAATTTAAGTTTGGAAACAAACTCAGACACTGAGCTCTGACTTGTAAGTCCTTCAAGAAAAGCCTCTGAGACAGGACTATGCCCTTTCTAGTTTAACAAGACCAAAAACAGACATAAAACTTCTGCAATAGCTTTTCTTGCAAACAGTGAGACAGTCAAAACAAACCATTTAGTTCAGCCACTAAAAACTGACTAATAAGACAACAGTACAGTGTTGATAATCACAGAGAGTCTAATACATGTCATTAAAAAGCTAAGTATTTCACCAGCGACCCATTCCACTAGCTTTCTTCATTTTCATGTGAAAATCTGAGCAATATGCACGTTATTATTACAAAGAAAGTTGATCCATATCGTTTGTCAATTTCAGTCATGTGGAAAATTTCAAAGCGTTCAAAGACACACCAAAAAAGGGAGAAATCTGTATCATGTTTTAGTCAATGTGCCTCAAAATTCGCAATAATGATAAAAAAGCACACTAGAACATTTTAGTGAGAGAAAAGTAACTTGTAAGTCTGCACTTGCAGGAGTAAATACACTCTGATTAAACTCTGAAAAATAAATGCAATAAAATCTTCATTTCATTGTATAACCTGATAAACTCAAATAAACATAGAATATACACAATTACTATTTATCGATATCCAAGCATCCGGTAGAAACTGCTAAGCAAAAGTAGAACAAAAAACAGGAAAGACATGGGTAGCAACAAAATATACCTGAGGCTATAGCCAAATTTTAATTTTGCTTAGATGCCATGCTTATAATATTAAGTGATGAAAATGACTATTTACTTAGTATCTGTTACCTGACATTATCATATCACTTTATAAACATGTTTAATAAAAATGATACTAGAATGACAACTGAAACGAACTGTGGGTGTGCATGCATGCTAAGTTGCCTCAGTTGTGCCCGACTCTTTGAGACCCTACAGACTGTACCCTGCCAGGCTCCTCTGTCCATGGGCTTCTCCAGGCAAGAATACTGGAGTGGGTTGCCATGCCTTCTTCCAGGGGATTGAACCCACATCTTTTATGCCTCCTGAATTGGCAGGAGGGTTCTTTACCACTAGTGCCATCTGGGAAGCCCTGAAACAATCTGCACACTGTCACAAATGTGAAGTCTTGACATATTTTATCATATTCTACGGAATAAGCTGTGAAGCTAGGTGGGAAAGCAGAGAGAAAGTAAGGAAAAATCCCCAAATTACATAATAATAATATAATCCTAAAAGCACAGCAGTCCTTCAACAAAGAATTTCAGGAGCACTGCTAGAGTTGGTTAAATCAGTAGGTCAGCCATGTCGAGGACCCAAATCATTTCCATACTTCCGTTCTGCCATCCTCAATATAATGGAAAACATCTCCATGTTAGTAAGTTGGCTACAATAATTTTAAGCAACCAAACAAAAAGAGGGGAGCTGTTTTTTCTATATATTTCTATTTATCCCACAAAGAATTCATCACCAGGAGACACCTTAAAGAATCACCACTCAGAACACGTTAGCCATAATTGTATCACCTGGTCATGCCAGATCATGGTTGGAGAAGAATAAGAATTTTTTCAATAAAATCAGGATTTTGTTATAAAGGAAGAAAGTGATAAGAAGTTATTGGATAGCAACTAACAACACCTGCAATAAAAGCTTATTGAGGACTATTGAAGAAAATCATCAACTGTGTCACATAGAAGCCCAAATACATTGCTATTCTAAATCGCCCATCCTTTTAAATCTTTCCCATACATGCTCAACAGATAGCATGTACCCAGATTCAACAGGATAACATCATTGTTTTTTTTCCAGGCACTATTTTACTTCTTATAATGAAGTCCTTGTACAGAAGAGTTCCATAAAACTACAGTTCAGTTCTGCTCAGTTCAGTCGCTCAGTCGTGTCCAATTCTTTGCAGCCCCATGAACCACAGCATGCCAGGCCTTCCTGTCCATCACCAACTCCCAGAGTCCATCCAAACCCATGTCCAGTAGCGACCTTGATTTTTATATTTAGAGCTCCCAGGAACAGAAAAATGAAATGATGCTCAATTGCTTTGAGTTTCCTTTTCCACATCTAGCTGGAGGTATCCACAGAATAAATAATAAGATGGCATGCCTATAGAATATATAATAAGACGGTGTCCTTCATTTGATTGCTGGACACCTGAAATTATACTAGACAAATCTTATAGAATGTGACACCAAGGAAGAGGTCTCTTTTGAGCTTTATCAGTCATTTAAACATTTCTTATGATAGTGAGATGGCTAAAGCTGGTGTTGATATTCTCAATGCTTTGATACAGTACTAAAACTATCTGATTCATGTTCTTTCATCCTAAGGACGCAGACCAGTGTAGGAAAACTTGGAGCAGCCACTGCAGAGCTCAAAAGAGGGAAAAGAATGAGAGAGAGAAGGAGAGAGGCGAGAGTAGCTTTCAGTGTTCACATGTCTACTGCAAAGTCTTTTCCTGTTCGCTCTAAGATCTGAGTTTCAGTCCACCTTCCGTCATTGGGGGGATGGCCTCCCTTTGGAATATCTATTTTCTGATAGTTCCAGTTAACTTTACCCCAGCTATGATAGAGAGGATCATGTATTGCCTATGTCCCACAGAATTGGTAAGAACATTAAATGACATAGGATGTGTGAAAAATGGTCATAGATGTTTCATAATGACAGTTCCCTTACTTTCTTTGTCTTGCTATCGTTCCATCAGAGTTGGTCCTTCTTTTTTTCTTTTTTTTTGCATTACTATCCCCACTCCTGACAGAGCTGCCACTCCTTGTGCGGAACAAATGGCAGAGCCAGACCCATGACATCACACCCATAAATCTGTTCCTTCAACTGTATTTCCCAAGATCAATAATAAAACTTGGTAGAAAAACATATTTCTCATAAATTTTTGTTTTATAAGTACCTGCATGAATGAACTCTGGATCAAATTTCAAGATCATATACAATTTGAATCCACAACTTACAAAATGACCTTAGACAACTCATTTAAACTGCCCTGGAAACGAAAACTGCTAACTGATATCATAGTGGCTATCAAAATCAAATGAGGGAATACACATAATGAACTTCTATCATGCACAGACAACAAAAGGACTTCACATGTGTAGGCTATCGTTATTGTCCTTAACATTAAAAGACACTAATATTCACAACACAATGTCATAGGAAAATGGTTATAAGAGAGGGAAACAGTTTTAATACATGTTCTAATCAAAGGGAATATATATTTTGCAAAAAATGCAAGTAATTTTCAATATATTACACATTATTATCACATATACATATATCACACATATATTATGACAAGAAATATATTATGGTGAAGTCACATTAAAAAAGAGGTCCAGTTGCATGGATACAACCAACATTACATAACACAAATCCCAAAAAGTATTAAGGTTTTAAATATATAGTCACTAAATCATCAGATTCAGACATTGTGTTGGCAGTGTCTTAGAAATCAGAATCTCCTAACCCAGACTCACTAGCATATCTACTTCTCCACTAACAGGGTTGAGCATTCTTAGCTTCCCTCCCCACATACACATTGTTTCTTTAAGCACATATCTGATGCCCTAAATATATTTATAATTTTTACATGCACTGTTTATTCACAGTGAAATATCCAAGAATAGTGGAGAAAAAGTACAAGAAGATTCAAATGGATAAAAATGCCATAGCTATTTGCCTATTATTCAACAAGAAAATATAAAACAATGCGTAGCAAATTCCAATCACCAATGTTACATCGACCAGTGAATTGGTTTCATAGCCGATGACTGGTTTTGTTACACCAGAAATTTGTAATTGTCAAGTAGCAAATTATATAAGTACGTGGTATGTTATAACAGCAATCTGTTACATGGGTCTCTGTTATCTAAAGAACAGCATGTCTCTTCCCAGAAAGTATTTTTCCCATTTCCTTACATTATTTGCTATCAATGTCAAGTCTCATCAAACATCTTCATAGATGTATCATTTACTGAATAGAAGTTAAAGATTTAACTGCTAACTTCTAAGTATGATTTTGATTAAATAATATATTATTCTAATAGATAACAAGATATCTGGGCTTTCAGGGTACATGATAAATAGATTCAGGTTAAATATATTTTTAAATAAGAAATAACCCTACCTTAATTTGTGTGTGATAATGGAAGGTGAAATCAACTTTAAACAGGAAATCAACAACTTGTAGAATGCTAAGAGACTCTAAACTCTGTCTTCTTGAATTCTAACTATTATCAAGGCATTCTGATAAAAGTTGACAACTACACATGATTTTTCAACACATACATTTATTCACATCATATGTAAAACTGACAGTGTATCTTCATTGTAATAAATTGGCAAGAATTATTTTTATGTTAATAATTTTTATGATCAATTATTTTAACTTAATTAAACTTTTAGGATCCACTTATACATAAAAACAGAACTGGCTCTGACATTCACTTATGAAAAGTAACTCTTTTCTTATGACATTCACTTATGAAAAGTTAGAAATGAGGTAAATTTCACTGGCAATTATTTAATTATGCTACTGATTTTTATTGCTACCAAAAACTTACAAAGCCATTTGAATTGACTGTTGTATATAATCTGTTTATATAGTTTTCCTAGAAGCAAAATATAGTTCTGATTATCATTGTAATATAATACATGCAAATTCAGGATGAAAAGTATAATGTAAACATAGGCACTCAGTCAATTTTTTTAAACTTCAATAAAAAACTACCATTATAGAGCTTTTGAAAGTCTATGAGTTGACTATGACTGGGAATTTTCTGTTAAATTTCAGTACTTATAGATATTAAATTCAAATCATAACTTAATGTGTACTATATCGCAGGGACTAAAATGGATTAAAAATGGGTACAACATGATTCCTGCTTTTAAAAAATATAAACTAAATGAGGGTAGAGATTGTGTCTGGTTTGCTCACAGATATATTATCAGTATCAAAAACACGGCAGGGATACACAATTATGTTGAAAAATGTTATGAAGAGAGAAAAGAAAGAAGTAAGGAAGGACCACGAAAGAGAGGGAAAGAAAAGAAGACAAGGAAGGAAGGGTGGAAGGGAAGGATGAGCAACCCTGTGTCTTCATTGGGTAGACAGACACATATACAATTATCTTTAACACAAGAGAGAATGTAGGAGTTGTGTTAGAAGTACTGTGTACTTCCAACGTAACTCAAGATCATGAAAATTATTTAAGGCTAGGGTGTCCAGGAAAGCTTCAGGTAGGATGTAGTATTTAAGATAACTTTTGAAATATAGGTAGAGATTTTGGTTGACAGAATTGAGGAAAAGAATTACTTCAAGGTAAAAACGAAAAACAAATCGGCAACGGGACAAAGCTGAAAACATGTTGGACGTGTATTGACAGTGTAATGTTTACGATGCAAGTCACACTGGGTGGGGAAACGAATAGATTGGAAAATGAAGATTGATGTCATTTCATAAATGTGCTTACAAGCCACCACAATAATTTTATGTTCTGGAACCAATGGTATTTGAGAAGGGAAGTTCCTTGCTCAGCTTATTCATAACCCACCTTTTCCTAATTAGACATGTACCTCCATAATTTCATCGTTTGAAATACTGACATCCCTTAATACCTAATACAATGCATGCCACAATTAAATTGGGATTTGTATGGAAGAAGTAATGTGGTAGACCTCAGTTCAGATCCTGAATGTATAACTTACTGGTGGGACTTCATTTCTCTGAACTTCCATCCTACCATCTGTAAAATGGACATAATACTTGGAGTTATAGTGAAGATTAAATTATTATTGGAAAGAGAGTAATGTGCACCTTCATCCATCCACAAAGATATTATCATTCCTGGAACCTGTGAATATTTTACCTTACAGAGTGAGTGGAGGTTTGGAGTTGTGATTAAGTTAAGGATGTCAAGATGGGAAGTTTGTCCTAGATTATCCATGCAGGCTTACTATAATCAGAGAGTTCTTATAAGAGGGCAGCAAAAGGGTCAAAGTCAGAAAAAGATGAAATGGTAGAAGCAGAGGTTGGAGTGATCTGCATGTATGATGTAGGAAGAGGTCAACAAGTCAAGAAACATGGGTATCCTCTAGAAATGGAGGAGGCAAGGAAATCCATTTATCCCCTAGAAAGAACACAGGCACGCCAACTCGTTGATTTTAGTCCCTAAAACTCACCTCATATTTCTGACCTTCAGAATGTAGCATCTAAATTTGAGTTGTCTTAAGCCACTAAGACATTCATTGGAAGGAATGATGCTGAAGTTGAAATCCAATACTTTAGCCACCTGATGGGAAGAACTGACTCATTGGAAAAGACCCTAAGGCTAGGAAAGATTGAAGGCAGGAGGAGAAGGGGACGACAGAGGATGAGATGGTTGGATGGCATCACCAACTCGATGTATGTGAGTTTGAGCAAGCTCCGGAAGTTGGTGATGGACAGGGAAGCCTGGTGTGCTGCAGTCCATGGGGCAGGACATGACTAAGCAACTGAACTGAAATGAACTGAAGCCACTAGCTTACAGTCATTTGCTACAGCAACAATAGAAAACTAATATACTTTTATATATACAAGTATTTTTTACATACACATACATATATTCTTTAGTGGAGTAGTATTAATAAATAATAGATCTTCTTATTATATTAATAATATTTCCTATCTTTTTTTTTTCTTTGCAACTTTGGGATCAATGTAGAGCAAACCAAGAGAGACAGAAAGAGAAAAACCAGCATAATAGGGAGACATAGTACTGGTCCAAGCACAAGATTGCCAGAGCTGGAATGGAAGAGAAAGCCAGGATGCCGAGGAAGTGACAGGTCTCAGAATCAGTTGGGGGAGAAAGTTTGATCATTAAGTAGACTTTAGGTCTGAAAAAGAGGACGTAAGGATGACTGTTACAGTCCAGAGGGCATGATAATGTATAAAGTAACTTCAATATTAGAAACAGACAAGAAGAAAGAAAATGCAAGTTTGGGAGTTGAATGTTTTAGCATGTTGCATTTGAGGTGAGGAGCAATTGCTTGAGAGTAGATTTTAGCAATATATGCTTTAGTTAACTCTTAAGGGTCAATGAGTTTCCTAAAGACTTGAAATGAGAGGACATGGCAAATCCTCCAAAACCTGGGCCTGCCTATCAGAAAGGGTAGGCAGAGACAGAGATGTAAGAGGGAAAGATCAGAGGCAGCTTTTAAGAGAACAGGCCACAGGAAAGATGATGCAAAAACTGGAAAGTTCAGAGACAAACGAGATGAGAAGGAGAGGCAACAAATGGATATCATTCTTTCAAGCAGCCTGATGAAGAGAGCCAGATAGCTTCACTGAGGTATATATCTTCTTAACTAATGAAGAATTCAGTGTATTGTGGGGAAGGTAGAAGATGTTAATTGCTAGTGGAGATTGAAGATGTCAAGAAAGGAGAGAAAAATTAATGGAGGGAGAAGAGCAAGCATCAGAAGAATAGGTGAAGGAGTTAGCCTCGTCAAAAGAAGCCTTTCAGGTGAGAATAATGCTTGGTTAACAGGGCTTCCCAGGTGGCACAGTGGTAAAGAATCTGCCCTAATGCAGGAGACACAGGAGTTGTGGGTTCTAATCCCTGGGTTGGGAAGATTGCTGGAGCAGGAAATGGCAACCCACTCCAGTATTCTTGCCTGGAGAATCCCAATGACAGAGGAATCTGGCGGGCTACAGCCCATGGGGTCACAAAGAATCAGACACGACTAAGCATGCATACGTTTTTTGATTATTCGGAACCACTGATATTTAAGTGAAGTTCTAAATTAACGAGCTAATTTGATTTCATGTCTTTAATACATCATTAAAAGTGAAAATGAAAACTGAATATAACAATGAATTTTTAAGTTTGAGATGTTTTTGCATCATAAGATTGTGAATATAATAAGAAATATTTGAAATATAATTTTAGGGAATGGAAAGCTGTATTTGTTAGTACAAATATTAGCATCATACATACACATATGGACACACAAATGCCCAGATATCCATGTCTTCATAAGATTATATCTGTCATGCATATTCAAGAGGTGGGCACCATGTTTTAGTCAATATTTTATTACTAACTTCTAGCACTATCTCTAGTATATACTAGACATTTAGTAAGCAAATGAACACTTGGTGACTTTGTACCCAAGGTTCTGAGGAGCTACTTAATTGGCATGTATCATATGGCATAGGCATCTAATAAATGCATATGATTTTTAACATTGCATATGTCACTGATCTGTCTTTAGATCACACAAACGGAAAAGTGAGGCTATTGGCTCTTCATGTAGATGGTTAGAAAACAAGACTCAACACTAGTACAGATTTTTACTCTCTGTCAGCACCCTGATAAATATTTGCTTTCTTATCTATTCCCTTCCCCATCACAGACTATCTTTCCTTCTGAAGACAAAATTAAATAATACCATTTCTCTGCTTTAATATTTTTGACATCACCCATTGCCTACACCACAAGATCCAAAAACCTTATTCAAGGATATATTAATGCTTAAGTTACTGTTCTGACCCCACTTTATATTCTCTGTAAAGCGGCAAAGAAATTTCATTTTTAGTATCTAAAATATATTCACTGTTTTCTTTGCCAGGATTACTCTTCCTCTTTATGCATGAACACCAACATCAATTATCACCTCTTAGAAAGAGTTTTCCTGATTCACTGAAACAGAGTTGATTATGTCTTCCTCTGCTTCAACCTCTCGATTTTGCAGAAATCTTAACTACAGCTATCACTGACCTATACTGAGATTATTAACCAGTTTGTCCAATTACACTGTGAGTTCCTTGAAGGCAGAACCACGGTTCATTACATTTTCTTTCTGCTCCCTCATGCCCTCCAAAGAGTAAGCATTCTGGTCTAGAATGAATGAATAACTGAAAACATTATAAGAAAAGAAAAATCCAGAAAATGTAGAAATGTGGACAGAGTTAGTCATTGTAAATACACAAATGAAGAAGACAGTTTCTAGTTCCAGCAATTTATCCAAATGTCCTCACAACTCAAAATAAATGAAACTCATCTTGCTACATATTTGGTCTAGATGCTGAATTTAGTAAAATCACATACTTGGTTGAACTGTATGAAATCACTGATATTTGACCCAATTTAACTTCTGAAATGTTAATTTCACGTGGTCAACTTAAGACACATCACCTGGTGGCAGAAATTCTCCTCTATTAGCAGGGGTCTCTGGAGAAAATGGCACAGTAAACCCACTCCTGAATTCATGCTCAGAAGAAACATACTCTTTCAAATTTACTCACACGAAAAAGCACTCCTCCCAGCATCTCCAAACATCAGCTGGTCCTGAAGTCAACACACTGCATTTACCAAAGTACTAAAGGTAAACTCTTACCAAAGAACAACAGAAATACGCTAAGCCTGAGTAAGACTGTCAGTAAATTCAGCGCCAGCTCTGCTCCCTAATCTGTCATTTCCTTTTATCTCAGAGCCTAGCTCACTTTCAAGACACAAAGCAAAGGTGGGCGCAGCGCTCCAAGCCCCTTCACCTACAGTAACGGGTACACCGGACACCTGCATCATCTTACCCCCGAGGACCGCACTGCCTTCTGAAAGCTTTGCTTGATGGTGCCTTCTTTCCTAATAGGCTTGAAATATTGCAATATCAAGGCTGCAAAAAGAAAGCCTTGGATTGAATACTTCTCTCTAAATACATTGTTTACTTCTCTATTTACCTGGACATACCAAGGGATCACTGTCTTAAAAATCAAATATTTCTAAAGGATTTACTATCACTTCTAAATACTGGGGAACTTCCCTAGTGGCTCAGACGGTAAAGCGCCTACCCACAGTGCGGGAGACCTGGGTTCAATCCCTGGGTCAGGAAGATCCCCTGGAGAAGGAAGTGGCACCCCACTCCAGTACTCTTGCCTGGAAAATTCCATGAATGGAGGAGCAGTTTTTCTTTCTCTACAAAAAAGAATCAGAACTGACAAATCACATTGAGTTTTCAAAAACCAAGAACCACCATTTAGAAAGTACTATAGTGTAAGCATCATATTAATAATTATACTATACGTCTAGTATGTGTAGGGCTTTCCAGGTGGCACTTGTGGTAAAGAGTCTGCCTGCCAGTGCTGAAGACTGAAGTGCACAGGTTCAATACCTGGGTTGGGAAGATTCCCTGGAGGAGGGCATAGCAACTCATCCCAATGCTCTTGCCTGGAGACTCCCCACGTTCAGAGGAGCCTCGTGGGCTACAGTCCATAGGGTTGCAAAGAGTTGGACATGACTGAAGAGACTTAGCACACACGTACATAGTATGTGTAGTATGCATGTATATGGATAAACGCAAACACACACTCACACACACACACAAGCTATTACAGATGAGAAGAATGAAGTGCAAAGGGTTAAGTACCAGTCCCAAAGCACACAACAGATAAATGGGGTCATCAGAATTCAAACTGGACTTGTCCACTACAGAGTTCACACCCTAAACAATTGCACCCTAAATGGGCCTCAGTGAACTAGAAGACTAACCACCAAGGGCAAATGTAATGGACAAGTATATGGAACTTAAAGTTTCATAAACACTGAATTTCACAAATGTTGAATTCATTTTAAGTCTGAAATGCCAGCATTTTGGCCATTAGCTCACAAAGTGATTCCAAATACATAAGAAGTGAAGTAAAGTGAAAGTTGCTTAGTCGTGTCCGACTCTTTGTGACCCCATGGACTACACAGTCCTTGGAATTCTCCAGGCCAGAATACTGGAGTGGGTAACTGTTCCCTTCTGCAGGGGATCATCCCAACCTAGGGATCGAACCCAGGTTTTCCATATTGCAGGAGGATTCTTTACCAGCTGAGACACCAGGGAAGCCACCAGATACATAAAGAGTGAACAGGAGGAAATACGAACAAGGAGGAAATAAAAATCCTTCTAACACAGCACAGAATCATAAAATGGCTATTTGATAAGTAACTGAAGGAAGAATGAAGGGACGCAGGCTTAGAGAAAAATCAGGAGGTTTATCTCCTGTTAAAAGAGTACCTCTTACTTTCCATGTGTATAGATGTCTTCTGGGGTTCCATATGTTAGCACTGATGTGTGTGTGTGTGTGTGTGTTTGTGTGTGTGTGTGTGTGTGTGTGTATGGAATGTGACCTCTACTCTAGCTTAGTCAACTTTAAAGAAAAGTTAAATATGCAAAACTAAAAATTTTTCAAACCATTCCTTTGAAACAACTGAAAACAACATGTTTTACTTTCTGTACGAAGACTTCTGTGATGGCTATAGCTCTGAGGATACAGTCTGAATTTTTAAGCCATTATTGCTTGCCCCACTTGTATGATACATATGTCATGATGCTATGCTGTGTTATTTTATCATAACTACTATTAATTACCCTATGAGTAAACTTTATCTCCCAATTAAATGTTATCCCTTGAAAATCAAGTTATCATTTGGTAAACTTTTATAGCACGCTGACATTGGTGATACCTCTTTCTTAATCCCCCAAAAAGGAAAGGTTAGAAACAACATTTTAAACTCTTTAGTGCATAACAGTGGTCCTAAATAAGAATACTATTTCGTTCTTTTCCTTCCTTTTTTTGTTTGCTTTAATTTGTTGGTATTTGAATTTCATTCATATTCTCAAGAAAACTTTATTAAATGTTACTCTGGTTTAAATTCATGAGTCAAAGAAAAAAGTTATTAAGGGAAAATTCTGGAAGGGTCACAATTTTTATGAAGCACATAAATAAGGAAGAAGATTAAAAAGTAAATTTTAATTGGCAAATAATTTAAAGAGTTTGACACTTCTGTGACACACTTCAAAGTTTATCATTAACAATTTTTTTTTAATTAAGCTATTTAGGATTTAGGATATAGGTCTTTTTTCAGAAGTAAATTGTTCTTTCCTCTTTCTTCTTCTCATCCTGTTCAGTTCATGTTATCTTTGACATCACTGGTAGACTACTTCAAACCAATCTTGAGTCAGACTTCCTATATCTATGACAAACCTTGCTCATTTCCTCTTTCTATATTCTTCCTCTTCAAGTGCCCTAATTATACTTCTCTTCAACTTTATTTTCCTTAATCTGATCACTGGTTTATAACTTTTCTTCTGCCTATTGAATAGGCAGAAAAGGCCAAAACTTCCTTTTGTCAGTAGATAATTCCCTGGAAAAAATAGCTAATTTAATTGCTTTTTAAAGCCACCAGGCTAAGTCTAATTTAAATCTTCCCTGTCTGGTTTACCTTACCAAAAACATCTTTTTATTTCCCCAAACATTTCTTAACAGTCTATCTGTGTTTCTGGGTGCATGCCTGTGTGCTAAGTCCCTCCATTTGTGTCCAACTTCTTCTGACTCCATGGACTGTAGGCTGCTAGGCTCCTCTGCCCATGGGATTCTCCAAGCAGGAATACTGGAGCGGGTGGCCATGTCCGCCTCCAGGGGATCTTCCAGGGATCGAACCCACATTGGATCTTCTAGTACATCTCCTGAATGGCAGGTAGGTTCTTTGCCACTAGTGCCACCTGGGAAGCCTTACATTTCCGGGTAGAATGTGATAAATATATATGGATTACTTATTTTATATATATATAAAATAAATGCTCCTCCACTGCTATGGCTCCTTGAGCAACTTGACTAACTCAAGACTTGGATTCCTTATGTTAAAACCCAGCTAATTGCATGCACTATACAGCATTTTTGTGAGAAGTGAATGACAGGCAGGATATAAAATGCCTCCTCCTACTCTAGTGCCTTGTATATAGCTGGCATTCAGAAACACTTCTCCTTTATCCCTTTTCATAATTTCCTCTGATGCTCATTTGGCTTTCTGGCATAAACACACACACACATACACATATGTAATACAAAATGAGCCAAATCACAAAATAATTAACATAAAAGTCTACCTCATGGCCTTAATTTAGTTTCAAAAGAACACTTATGAACCTAAATATTAATAGTTCCAGACAAAGTCAATAAAAATGCACTTAGATACCTAGTCCTAAGGAGAAAAAAGAAAACTGAATAGTATTAAATACATTAGTATAAAATTATTCAGTGACTCAAATATTGCTGAACCTTACCACTAGAATCTTACAAATAGTGTAGCTATAAGTCACTAAAAATTATGTTTGGAAATACTGTTTGGTGATAATAATATTGGTTTAATAATGGTCTATAAAGGTAATAAAATCAGATTATATGAATCAATCCTAAGGACAAGATAGTAAATAGTTTCCATTGCATATTATGTATCATGGATCTCCTATGACAGAATCAAATTGACTTGAAATCTGAATAAAGATTCAGTACATATTTATATGATGAATATCAAATCACAGTTACTTATTTTAATATCCTTCACTTGGTCTGAATATTCTTACTATGTCTGAAATATTAGCAGCAATATATTCTCATTCAGATATTTAAATGTCTAAAACTTACATCTTTGTATTCCCAAATCTGGAAACTCTATGATTTGAAGAATAAGGTTCCTTGGCATATTTTCATTTTGCAGAAGAGTAATACAAAAACAAAGTATTGTTTCAAAGATTTGATTTCTCTAAAAAATGTCTTTATGAAACAAACACACCCCCCTCCTTTGATATATGTGGACATTTTAAATTGTTTTAGTACATTTTCCAGATTCCAAACATTTTTCTTTACTCTCTTCATTTTCCTTAAAAGAAAAATTTACCCTAAAAATTTAGGGTATCAGAAATCTCAGGAAGCCTCATTAATACCTTTGGGGCTGTAGCAATATCTTACAACCAGAGTATGAGATTCTTTGGACCATAATATAAAGTAAGTTACTATCTTTCTATGTAATCAAAATTAGAAAACAAAGTGTTTAGAACTTAACTATGAGGCAGATATCAATTTACAGGACAAATACCCAAAAAGTGAGAGAAATGGAAAGAAAGAGAGAGGAAGGGATAAAGGGAGGGAAGGAAGAAAAAAAGAAAGAAAAAAAGATAATATCTATATTATCATTTTTTTAGATACTTGAAATACAAACAGTGACACAATCGTGTTTTTGATTCTTAGTAGGGAAGGGCAGCTCACAAACTTTCAAGCAGCTATTGTTACATTAAAGCAATTGTAATGCTCTAATAGAAGATTATGTATTTGCAATGGAAAGTTACTTGAATTTCACACTATAGAGCTGTTAGTGGTAAGTAATTATACAACTGTATTTCCAGTGATGGAGTCCCATCGCGGTGCTTGTTCCCTTCCCAGTGGAAAATATCTTGTGAAGCAAAGAGTGGCTAAGGGATTCAAGAGGAGGAAAACACATACCATAAAATATAATTAAAAATTGTGGAGGCTGCATATGACAAGAATAACCATAAAAAACAGATACAAACCAGCTGGCTGTTAACAACTTCTGAGTTATAAAAATCTTAAACCTGCTGTAAAGCACTCAATTCGATTTACATAACCACAGAGCTGACATTCCTTTTAGGCTCCTCTGTTGGGGATTATTTTGACATGTTTTAAAGCAACATAAAAAGCAACTGTGAAAGGAAGACATGTATCATTTTACACTGGAATTCATTCCTGCCTTAAGACCGGACTTTCATACTTTAATCTGAACCTCTTTCCTTGAACTGGAAAATATCTTTAATGGCCACTGCCTGTCTGATTTTACAGTATTATTCTTCAGATACTCACATTTCTAATAACATTGATGCTTTCTCTCTGTGTGCTGTGTATTTGAAACACTGGCCTTACACAATTTCAGCTCAGTGGTACCCATTCAAGAACCAATATCCATGGTCTATAGAAGGGAATAATATTTTGGTCAACCATGACTAAAACAACTGTAATTTCTTAGGAAACTAATGATGCAGACAGCATTCTACAAAACTAACATAGCTTGCTGTAGGGAATTAAAAATAAACAAAATAAAATAAAATCAATCGTACATTGAGTGAAGTTTTGATGTATAAGTGCTGGCAGCAGAAATTGCCCAGAGGACAAAATGAGCTTTGCTGTTTGATAATTTGCTTGATTCACTATGTTGCTACATGCAGGGCATTTTATGTCTGACTTATATTTAGTCCAGTCACCTGCTTAATGTTAGAAGGGTTATAATTATAAACAAGTGTTCTGACCGTATAGCGTATCAGTATTTCAGATCTGACATAAAATATGTATATTCAATTGAGGTTTAGCTATTAGATATATTTTAGTAATAATTTTATTTACAGTTATAATAAATAGCAAAATCATTCTATTTTTACTAGATAAAGTAAGCACATGCATTGGTGTCATGTGATAATATAGCCCTTTAAGTGAATACAGTAGAAAGATCAAGAATGTGTAGTCATGCATTCAAATTTTTGCTCTGCCAATTTCTAGCTTTTCTGATCTTAAGCAACAAATTTGACTCCCAATTTCCTCATTTATGAACAGAGGTTTTATTTCATGTCACAAACATTTTGGGAAAATAATATATGAATGCTTAAAAATAAATTATAACTTTAAATGAATCTGTAAAATAATATTCCATGTTGTGTGTAAGCTGTTTTTGTTTTGTCAGATTGCCTTAGCAGTTAAAAGAACTCTCCCAGCTCTTTAGCCTGTGTGATTATTTAAAACAGAAATTACCATTAAGATAAACAGAAAAATCAGATGAGTTTGGTATGGAAGAAACAATAATGTGCTCAATTTTAATCACTGACAAGTTTGAAATGACAACAGAAAATTCAAGTACAAATATCTAGTGATGGATGTGAAATGTTTTGGAAAGTATAATGAATAAGAGTGATGACAGAGATGAAAAAGAATAAAAAGACACTACAGAACGGAATATAAACAGTGAAAAGAAAAAAAAAGATAAAGTTCGGTGAAATCTCTCCATAAGAGTTTCATAGTTGTTTATTATAAAGTATAACAGTAATACTGTGGCTCCATCATTTTGTCTTAAGTAGACATGAACTTAATCACTGGAAAATGTGTTAATACATAGCAAAATCGATTTCCTGGGACCTTTTAAATTTAATGTATTAGAAGTAAAATTTAATGCTTTTATTATTTTGTTGCCTAGATCTGCCAAAGGATTAATCTAAACTTCAGGAAAGAAGACTGAATGCTACTTAAACTGTGCCCTGGAATGTTACGGCCATTTCTGCACAACAGAATGATTAATGAAGTGTTACTCAAATAGACAATCATGTATAAAATTACCCAAATTTATACATCTAAATTTGATTTAATCAAATGTATGCATTTCAGATTTCAAATAACTGAATTTCAAAAAACTGTAATTCATCAGTTACATTGTTTCTGTATAGTATTGGAAAGGAATGTAAACTTGTGAAACTTGCTAAATTACATGTTTCCAAAATGAAATATCAAATAAAAAGTTTTAGATAAAATGACTCCTTGGGATTATTTATTTTTATTTTGTCAGCATGTTGAAAATTAGAACTACTACTACTCAAAATAACAATGCTTATGAAATTGTCTTAAATTTAAAAAAAAGACAAACAACTCTATAACACACCTGGGAGACAACAGTCAAAACATTTATAGTGAGATATCAAAGTCTGGTGGTCCACACAGCTTCTCAGTAAGTTAATTTTCATACTTTCCTTTTTGCCCTGTAAATCTTTCTTTTCTTTTTCTTTTTTTTCCCATTTATTTTTTTATTAGTTGGAGGCTAATTACTTTACAATATTGTAGTGGTTTTTGTCATACACTGACATGAATCAGATGAAACTGGAGCCCATTATACAGAGTGAAGTAATCCAGAAAGATAAAGACCAATACAGTATACTAACGCATATATATGGAATTTAGAAAGATGGTAACGATAACCCTATATGCAAAACAGAAAAAGAGACACAGATGTACAGAACAGACTTTTGGACTCTGTGGGAGAAGGCGAGGGTGGGATGTTTCGAGAATGGGATGGGGAATACATGTAAATCTTTCTTTTTATAAGTGAAACTTTTTGTCCTACCTCCTAGAACAATGAACAATTAATCTATATCCTTTTCTAATATCCAAAGACAGTGAGCATCCCTAAAGCCCCATGACTTCTCTAAATATCTTCATTTCCTTCAATCAATCTTAAGAAAATAACTTTCAGTACTGATTATTCAATCTGGTCAAATTGCTTTCTGTTGTGGCCTCTCAAGACATAGTAACCATAAATGGGCACAATACTGTTGATATGGTCTAAGCAAGTAAGGCTGCTGCCAAAACAGTAATATGTAGTGCCCATTGGCACCCCCATAATTTATCAAATTTAAAATAGGCAAGAGAACCACTATATTGGCAACAGTACATTGACATTTTACTCTCAGATGCAAAAATCATACTTAGGTTTTAAACATCAAATGTATTGTTAAAAAATGTCTAGAGTGAAATGCGTTACTAGTGAAAAAATGTTTTTTAAAATCATGATAAAATATAATAACCATTAATGAACACAAAGCTGCTCATAAGAATGCAGGGTTGTTGCACAGTGAATTAGGAGACAAACTTGGCAGTCAGGTTAACAATGTGGAGCAGAAAAATCAGTGACAAACTTTACTTGTCTGTAAAATGGAAATCATAATAACTACCCAAAGACATATAGGAATTGAAAAGTGAAAGTGGCTCAGCTGTGTCCACTTCTTTGCAATCCCCTGGGCTATACAGTAAATGGAATTCTCCAGGTCAGAATATTGGAGTGGGTAGCCCAACCCAGGGATCGAACCCAGATCTTCCCGCATTGCAGGTTGATTCTTTACCATCTGAGCCACAAGGGAAACCCAAGAATACTGGAGTGGGTAGCCTCTCCCTTCTCCAGCAGAACTTCCCGATGCACCCAGGAATCCAACCGGGGTCTCCTGAATCGCAGGCAGATTCTTTAACAACCGGGCTTCCCTGTGGCTCAGCTGGTAAAGAATCCGCCTGCCATGCAGGAGACCTGGGTTCGATCACTGGGTTGGAAAGATCCCCTGGAGAAGGGAAAAGCTACCCCCTGCAGTATTCTGACCTAGAGAATTCCATTTACTGTATAGCCCATGGGGTTGCAAAGAATTGGACACAGCTGAGCCACTTTCACTTTTCAATTCCTATATGTCTTTGGGTAGTTATTATGATTTCCATTTTACAGACAAGTAAAGCTTGTCACTGATTTTTCTGCTCCACATTGTTAACCTGACTGCCAAGTTTGTCTCCTAATTCACTGTGCAACAACCCTGCATTCTTATGAGCAGCTTTGTGTTCATTAATGGTTATTATATTTTATCATGATTTTAAAAAATATTTTTTCACTAGTAACTAGTAACTATAGAGTCCATGGGGTTGCAAAGAGTCGACAGGACTGAGCGACTTTCAGTTTCAGTTTCTTTACCAACTGAGCTATGAAGGAAGCCTATTATAGGGATTAAATGCACTTACATATGTAAAAGAACTTACTGACTGAAATCTAATAAATCCCAATAGATAGTAACAGTTACTAACACTTTAATACACTGAAAATTGTGTACGCATTAATGTGTGAGAATGTGTATAGTATTTGTGTGTAACTACCCCAACTGAGAAAAATATTTATCAGAAACCAATGGAGGAATTAAAAGCAGAAAGACCAGAGAAGAAAATTCAAAAACATCAATCAGTTATCTTTTGCTACCTTGTTTCTCAAATCAGACTTAAGCCTCTGCTAAACACAAGGTTTCAACAACCTTAACAATTAAACTATTTTAAATAAAATTCAGGGACTTCCCTGGTGGTCCAGTGGCTAAGACTCTGTGCTCCCAATGCAGGGGTCCAGGGTTCAATCCCTGGTCAGGGAACTTGATCCCACATGCTGCAGCTAAGGCCGGGAACAGCCAAATAAATAAATAAAATAAATAAATATATTTTAAATAAATAAATAAATAAAATTCAAGATAACAAGGGGGAAGAGGAAGAGAAAACAAAAAAGGGCTTGGTGAAAGAATATCAGGTTGGAGAGCAAAACTTGGGTTCCTATGAAAAGCATCAGCAGATCTTTAATGCAGCCATTAAAAGTCTTCTGGTCAAAGAGTTACTGGAGAAAGTACTCGAGTTAACAACTGAACAATTAAACATAAACTACTGTATCATTGAAACACAGGAGCAGTCACACTCAAAAATTTTAAGAAAATGTATTTAGTAGTTGAGGTTAATCAGAGTCCCACATTCCCTTAAGAGGCCAGTTGTATAGATTAGAACTGTACTAGGCTTTTAGAGTGAAAACAGATAAGAAATAAATTTTAGAGACGGCAGTCGTTCAACATGTTAAAGACCAATTCATCATTCACTTGCTAATGTTTGATATAATTTGCATGGCCATCTCAAAAAATATAGCCATGCAGGGTTCCAAAGAGTGCAAAAAGTAAAGTTCATTAATAATCACATAATTTTTCAACTCTAAAAGGGATTTAAGTGACTCACTTATTAGCAACAGTACACTGAGGTTTGATTCTCTGATGTAAAATCTTAGTTAGGTTGCAAATACCAAATGCTATTGTTAAAAGTCTCCTGTGTGAAGTAGATTGGTGAATACACGTCAAAAAAAATCATGATCAAACCTGGCACTTTTGTTGACAGACTTTGTAGTGAGGTCGAAGGTGTAATTAGGCCAGAAAATTACTTTCTCACTACTAAAATTGTTCCCTTCAGGTCTTGAGTTATCAGTCCAGAAAATTTCATTAAACACTAAATTCACTTTAAGACAACTGTCAAAATTAAGCAGAGGTGAGTCAAGTCAAGGTCCTAATATTCAAATCTTTCATTTGGATTTGAGAGTCAATGTAAAATAAAACTGCTATCCATTTTTCTATCAAGACTCAACTTTTTGAAAATTTCAGAAACAACTTGTTTTTTTCCCTTTGAAAAACAAGATGAGGTAGAATAACAAAATAAATGTAGAATTTGAAATGCTTAAAAGGCATAAATTGTTGAAATTGTTTCTACTTCCTGTTCATTGAGATCTTAGTATGAAACTGGTAAAAATCCAAGTGCTCACAAGTGTTACAAATACTATACAAAGAGAAAAAAAGAATCCAAAACCTAGATTTTGAGGACTGATAAAATTTGGAATGATTCCACCATATTTGCTTTAAAACAATCCTGAGATAGTGTATTATGTTTGTAAACAATTAGTTCACCACATTTGCAAGACAGCAAGACATAGGCCATTTTGGTAAATATTAATGTTCAGTATACAAGTGAGTATACAATGGTCAGCATTTATAAACAAAAAGAAAATAAGTTATATGACACAGTGGAATTACAAGTAACATAATCTCTTATTTTTCCAAAATGAGGCAATAATAGCTTAATAATTAAATACCTCAAATGTTGCTCTATTTTGTCAACTATATCAAATGGCTTAGTGTTCAATTAACTATAGTGAAAAGTGTTTCTCTAATTCTTAGAACCAAAGAACATACACTGAACTTCCCTGCGAGGCCAATTGTTACAATGTCTCAACCAAGTAATACATCAATTGCACAAATAAGTAATAACATAGAGATTTACTACTAAAGAGAGACAGGGCAAGTGAAAACCCAAAGAATAAACAATTAATAAAGGTTTAGGAATTTTCTTCAATTATTTAGGGTAAAATAGCATGATTCCACCTTAATAAGTAATACTACACTATGCTTGACTATTCATAAAGTTCAGAAATAATTCTAAAGCAGGAAACAATTGTAAGTCAGTTAGCATTACATTATGTAGCAAAGTGCAATTTTTTTAAATAAAAAAAGCTTGATAGGCTTTTCCATAAACACTTAATAAAAGGATAGCCATGTTAGAATTAAAATTCAAACACAGTGGCTTATTAAGCAATTAAGCATGATTATAATTCTAAAATTTAATTTTTTACATCACTCATTCTATTCTTTTGCTACCTCTTTACTAAGCCTCCAAATCAAAGCACTGAACAGATCAGCTATTTAAAATATAACTAATTAAAATTAGTTAAGCTTCAACCCAATATTAAACTAGTGGTTAGAATACCTACAATACAAGAACATGATTTATCTGTCAAATATATGAAGTTGTGGTGTGAGTTTTTCAAATCAAGATTAAACATGTTAATAAAACCTTGAAGCATTCTTCAAGAATTTGACTCCATATCTTAAAAACTCTTTCATTTTGATTCATCCCGTTTCAATTCTACTCAAAGTACAAATGGCCTCTAAGGTGGATAAGGTATTCCTTGGAATGGATTATACAGCAATAAGACGGCCTATAATTACCTTTCCTTGAGTCCAGTCCTCAAGTGAGGCCATCTCTTCAACTTAAACAAATCATTTAAACAACTGGTGCCTTAGTTAACTTGTATGTAAAAGGATAAGCAAGACCTTGTTCATAGTTTGATACGAGAAATAAATTAATCTTTAGATGTTAGCAGATTTCCTACTATGTTAATAGTTACTGAGTAAATGTTTCCATTCCCTCTTATTTTAACCAATTACTATATTGATTGATGAAAATATGTTAATTTAACAGTTTGACTAGATATGCTAGCAACTGAATAGAGTGGTGAAAAGTTTAGACATAGCTACTGCTTCTACATATAAAAGTGCTTGAACTTTTTCAGCAAAATATACATATATCTGATAAATTGGTTTCATTTCTTTCCATTGGATAGTGTGTATAGACAAAGTTTTAGAGTAAATAAATGAATAACTGCGAGAATATCTATAACAAAGACATACAAGATGTACCATGTAGATTAACTCAAGGAAAAATTTTGAAGCAAATCTCGAATGTTTTCACTTACAAAAATATTCTCTTTCTGTTCTTCATCTGCAATATGGCCATGGCTTTTCTAAGCCACATGATTAAGACTATAAATTTGAAAACGTTTTCAAAAATGTTTTCTAGAAAGTAAAGTTCTTTTTGAATGTATTCATAGGGTTTCCAAATATATTACTTAAGAAATGTACATTATCTGTAAGAAAGTCATGCTTACAGAGGAAATAAGAAATCAGTTAAAAGTATGATGATTATTAATGAAAAGATGGCATAAAATAATGAAGTACCACACATGCTAGTTAATGTGGTGTTTTAGGAACAAAACTAAGTGAGATTAAGTTAAAAATGAGGCAGCTGCTGATGGCAGATTCTAGGTACAGATTTTTTTCACATAGCATAGCATAAATATTTACTCATGAAAGACTATAACTCAAGCTATTTTCAACAATATTTTGTGAAAAGAAAATGAAGAGAAAAACAGAAGCACACTCAATTCTTAACATAGCTAAGATCTCACTTTAAATCTCTCTGATTCTTACAGATAAAAGAAACATGAACAAATAATGGTAGCCCATGTCACATATGTTTAACTATAATCCTGAAATTTAAGACATTAATGCCTAGGGACCCCCGAAGCAATATATTTCCTTGAATTTAGGCCAAGAGCAACATTGGTCTAGGCAAAATTAACTGGATGGACAGTTAACACTTTCAAGGAAAACAAAGATTAATAGAACAGTGCACTAATGGGAGTGACGATACTGACCATTTTTATGATCAATTTAAAGAATATCAAAAAGGCAATCTGTCTATTTCATGAAAATATCAATATTGGTATTTGGAAGAAGTGTACATTTTTAAAATGCCTACCTTCTAATAGTCCTCGCTCATTGATACATAGAGTATTTTATTAGAGATGATTGATGTGAAGCTCACTGTAATTTCAAAAATTCATAGAATATTATTATGTCATGAAATCCATGCCGAGAAAGCAATTGCCATTATAAATCAAAAAGACAACTCATATGGACAGGTCATATGGTAACGGGTTCTTCTTGGAATGGTATCCTTAAATGTAATTTATTCAATAAGTAACTTAAATGTTAGGTATGATGAGATGAATCTCATCCTCAAATAACTCCAAAATATTGTTATATTCTAAAAGGAAAGAAATCAATTTTCTTGGAATTTAGAGATACTTGCATTTATATGCCTTTGAATTAACACGGTTCTGTGTAATTCTTCTGAAGTGTTTTTACACTAAAATAATCCCCTGGAAAGATTTCATTAAGCAATATAAGATAAATAATACAAAAGGCATTTACAGCTTTAATATGTGAGTGAAGGTTTTCAATAGGACAGACTCTGAAAACCTTCACAATGACACATTTTCACATTTAGCAAATAGTTTTCAACTAGATGTTTTAACAGGGGAGAATGACTTAAAAATTTACTTCTAGGGAATAGCATTTCACCAGAAGGAGTAAACATGCTATTGACTTTAATATTAAATATTATACATGCTTAGAGAGAATCTTGATGATTTAGCATCACTTTTTTGAGTCTAACCCAATATAGTCATTTACAATCTCAAAACCCTTTGGAAGAGACAAAGATTCTTACATTGTTTTTAATGCTTAAAAACTTCACACTGTTCCTTTAAGTCATATCCTTACATCCCAGGAGGCAAAGTCAAATCATTAGAAAATACATGTTTAGAAAAATAGTCTCTCCACATATATTTGCATTTCTTAAATGAAAGCTAATGGGAATATGCTTGATGGAATGACATTCCATCAAAGGATTTGATGTTAGGAGGCATTTCAGTGAATTAAAATTCTAAATATCACAATGATCAAAAAGTAATCATTGACATGAGAAGATTGTATCAGGAGAAAAACATTTTATTTGAGTTAATTAGAAGATACAAAAGCAATTTTTTAAAAAAACAGGAGATGCTTATAATGTGATTCCATAAATAAGGGAAAGGATATATCATCCCCAGAAGTGATATGTTCAGACTGATAGATTAAATAACTGGTATTCTATTTGAAATAAGGCAAATGTCCTGTTTTGAGAATTGTAAAAAGACCAAATCTCAAATGACATCGTGCTATATAAGACTTTGCAAAGTGTTTTGTGATACATAAGTGAAGTGAAGTCACTCAGTTGTGTCTGACTCTTTGCAACCCCATTGACTGTAGCCTACCAGGTTCCTCCGTCCATGGGATTTTCCAGGCAAGAATACTGGAGTGGGTTGCCATTTCCTTCTCCAGGAGATCTTCCCAACCCAGGGATTGAACCCGGGTTTCCCACATCGTGTGATACATTAGCTCATCACACAGTCCTATCAAGTAGGAGATAAGGCAGGTATCATGATGTTTGGTTTGTACATGATAAAGTATTTCAGAAGGCAGCTCCATGTAGGAAAATAACCAGTAAATTGGTGTCACAAAATTTGAATTGGAAACTGTGTCTAGCACACAATAGTGAAACTTTGGACAAACCTCTTAGCATTTTTTTTCCGCTTTTCTAAAATGATGTTTTATGTCCTAGTATCAACCTTGTGGGGTTTCCTAGGTGGCTCAGTGGGTAAAGAATCTGCCTGGAATGCAGGAGACATAGGAAATGTGGGTCTGATCCCTAAGTTGGGAAGATCCCCTAGAGAAGGGCAAGGCAACCCACTCTAGTATTCTTGTCTGGAGAATCCCATGGGCAGAGGAGCCTGGTGGACCACAGTCCACAGAGTCATAAAGAGTTGGATATGACTGAAGCGATTGAACACTCACACATACATCTATCTTGTAATTATTGAGGCCAGGTAATGTTAGCCAAGGCCACATTGCTAAAAGTGATGAGAAAGAGAATAAAAACCAGACGTTTCAGTTCCAAGTTAGGAATTACATCACAGCATCATGTTGTTTAAAAAAAAATGCATGTCTTTAGAGAAAACTATAGCCTACTAATTCTATTATAAAATCAGCGATGATAAAAGGATCAAATCCATTTTGGTGTTCTCTAGGAATCTGGTTTATGGTAACTTTAGTTAAAATGGGAAATGGCACAAAAGTAGATCTGGAAATAGTTTAATCTGCTGTACATCTCCTTAGCCATATATCAACAAGTGAACATGATAAAGTGCTCTCACATTAATTATACTGACTACTTCCTTAATGAAGTGCAAAAGTGTTTGCATAATCTGATTCAATTTATTGAATTAGGTTACAGTTTTATCATTTTGAAAACTAGCTTATTGTTTACTTTACAGTATTTGTCAATTCATTTCGACAATTAATAGTACAGCATACAGCTGAAATCAATTGAAAGCAATCTTCATTTTTAAAGTCTACTAGCATTTGTGGTGTGCATATTTCAAAGAGCAATATATGACAGTTTAAACATATGTTATAACAGTAGCAATGATATTTCATATCCATAAGGCTTATTCTGCCACAAACAAAAATTTATAAAAAGAAATTATTGTAAGTAAGCCCTGAAAATAAACTTGTAATAACCAAATTTTAGTGTTAACTAATTCTATTAGGATTATCTAGAGAGCACATTACATGAATTTGAATAAACTGCCAAACTAAGACTTCTAAACCTAAGTTATATGTCTTTTTAAAGTTATCAGTTTTATTCTTAAATCCAAAGGAATGATAGTCTGCAATAAAAATCAGTAACACTTGGATCAGCCTATTTAATTACATTAATACTACTTTATCTTTGCCAAGCTCCATCATTTACAGAATACTGTTATAAACTGTCATTTGACATTCATGGCAATTTAATGAGAAAATAATTTTGAGATAAAAAGATTCTTTATACTTGAAAAAATAAAGGATCAAAATACTTGACTGGTTCAATCATTATACATTTTAAAAGTTGATTGTCGGAAGTATTCCACAAATTTCTAGAATTGACAGGGAACTATATTCAATACCCTGAGATAAACCATGATGGAAAAGAACATAATAAAGTGTATGTATATACATACATCTATATATATATATGTATCACTGAAACACGTTGATGTACAGCAGAAATCAACACAACACTATAAATCAACTATACTTCAATAATAATAAAACTGACACCTCTCTTGGAGACTTTATTTTTTATAGTGGAAAGTAAAATCAAATTAATTTATAGTAAAGTTCAAGGTCTTTCATTTAAATCCCTTTAAGAATTCATGCCTTTCTGTTATCAATTCTGATGATCTTTATTGGTTAAAATAATATTTTTCACCCTTCATTCTAAATCCTACCATGCCTAAAAATATTCTCTTATATAATATTTAATGATTGTCATTTTATCCTATTATTATTCTTACAGCTATGGACCCCTTCACAGAGTACTCATAAAAGAAGGACAAAGAGAACAAAGGAGCATAAAACATTCAAAATTTTCTTTTAATTGGAAAAAATGTATTTGTGAGCCTACGGTCACAGTCTTGCCCATGAGTTAACCAATCCATCCATAAATAACAAGGTAAGAAACAGTATGATAGCTTATAAACATGAAACATTCTTCTCAAAAGTAATGTTTAAAAACCATCTCAAAAACTATGAAAGAATATGACTATAAAACCTTGAAGGATGGGGTTAAAAGGATGAATGTCTTTTAACCAGAAAGGCACCATACAAAGTTTAGAATAATAATTCAAAATAAAATAGAATCATCAAATTTTGTAATTAGAAAGGAATAAGATTGCCTTATTCAATCTACCTCCTTCCAATGCAGAATTACCTTCAAATTTCCCTAACAGTAATTACTAAGAAAGGAAATGGAAGGTTGGTGGTCTGGGAATGAAGGAATTTGTTTTAAACTATTACACTTCTGTACTGTGAACAATATGGCCAATAAAAAATAATTAAATATAAGTACTATCACTAACTTTTCATCCCACTTTCCTATTAAACACTTCTGTCAAAAGGAAAAGTTAATGTTTTAAGAGTAGTAATCTTCACTTTTAGATAGTTCTCCTTGTAGCAAGACTCTTTCTTATGGAAGCCAATGTAGACGTCTATAATTACTCTTCATCAGTTAGATTTAGTTAGTCCTTGAAAAAGCACAGAATGAATCGACTTTATCATACACTTCAGACCCTCTGTAACTCTTCTTAAGACTAAACACTACCATCATTTCCCAAACCCTATCACCTAGGCTATTCCCTTAATGATCAGAGTTTGTCAACGTCCTACTAAAGACTGTGATGCCATGACTGAGCATAAGATTCCAGATGTCATCTGATGTGCAGAGTAAAACTATGTTGCTTCTCTTTCTCCAGGCTTTATATCCCTAACCATCAAGCTTAGGTGTCTAGCACTTCTAGAATTTTTATCACAACACTGGTTTATATAGCTGCACAAACAAAATCCTTCAGTGATTTTCATTTAGAATGTTTTCAAATCAGGTCTTAGGTTCATTTACAACTAGAGCAATAATGCTTTGGGAAAATGAATTCAGGTTTTAATAATATAGCTATTTTTCCGACCTTTGCCAACTTTATTCGCAATGCTTGGTCCTGTCAACACTTGCAATTAGCAATTCTATTCTTTACAAAGAAGAGCATAAAAGTTGCAAAACATACCTCAGTATGCATGGAGATAATACAAATTTCAACACGGAATTTAAATCCTTAGTAACAAAGCTAGAACACTTCATTAAGGAAACAAATTGAAGTTTGGATTAGCCAAAGGGAAAAAAGCCTACCAAAGACAGAGAAGGAACCTAAACAAAGAATTCTGTTTATCGTATAGCTTTTGTTCTACAATATCTTTAGAAATACTCAAAATATATCTATAGCAGATTTAGTTGTTTTTCCTGAATGAATATTATTTAATGTATTCATCACTTCTATTGATTGAAAAAGTGAAAGTGAAGAAGGGTATTCTTAGTGGCTCAGACAGTAAAGAATCTGCCTGCAATGTTGGAGACCAGGGTTAATCCTTGGGATGGGAAGATCCCCTGAAGGAGCATCCAGTATGCTTGCCTGGATAATTCCATGGACAGAGGAGCCTGGGCATATAGTCCATGCAGCTATAAAGAGTCTTTGGTCATTTTTCTTTTTTCTGAATGAACATTATTTAATGTATTTCTCACTTCTCTTAGGGAAGGAGCCATGTGTGTGTGCTCAGTCATATCTGACTCTTTGACTCTGTGAATTGTAGCCCACCAGGCTGTCTGTCCATGGGATTCTCCAGGCAAGAATACTGGAGTGGGTTGTCATTTCCTACTTCAAGGGATCTTCCTGACCCAGGAATTGAACCCACATCTCCTGTGTCTCTTGCTTTGGGAGGTAGATTCTTTACCACTGTGTCACCTGGGAAGTCTAGAGAAGGAAAAAAAGATAGTAATAGCACCTCCTGCTGGTCAATAAATTAAAGCAAGCAGTAAAAGACAGGGACCTCTCAGGAGACAGGAACCTGGCAGACTACAGTTCACGGGGTTGCAAAGAGTCAGACAGGACTGAGCACGCAGGTAGGCGCTAAAAGACAGCAAGTGACATGTTGTATAAATGAGGGACTAGAATTTTGTATAAGAATCCCACAAATAAAAAGATAATCCACAAAGCTCTGGCTAAATCCACACACCATCCACTAGCATAATCAAAAATTGACCCTTAAAATCTGATTTGCTTTTCTCAACGTAAATAAATTTCTCTTCTGTCACAGGAGACATCATATTACTAAAAAAAGAAGCAAATAATATCTTGCAATTAGTCAGTTAAGTATATTAGCAACTTCATTACTACAAATCTGCTGAGAGAGAAATTTAAGTAGATAATAACTCTGAGTATGGACCAGGGTAGGCATAGGAGACTACAGAACTCAATAGAAATTTGGAAGAAACAAATTAGGGAGGAAAGGACTGTAATTTTCTTCTAAATTAAGTAGATGAGAGGCCTGTCCAGAAGTCTAGTAATATGTGATTATTCAATTAAATCTTTAATAACAATCTTTACTTAAGAACTTTGAAAATATTTTAATAAATTTCTATGCTAGTAATAACCAGGACATGTTATAATTTAACTGAAATGCTTGATTTTAATATATACCACATGTTTAATAAAGTAAATATATTTATTATCTAGTCTTTCATACGAATGCAATATTTATATTTTGTTATGAGCTACATATTATCCACATATGTATTAAATTAGTTGTATATCAAGATACTGTGGGTACATTTATATATATGCAGGAATTTTAAAGACTAGTATATTCTATGTTATCATTCTATTCCTGAAAATATTGCTTCTTTAGAACATGAGTATAGAAATATTAATTTCATCAATTATTGTTGATAATGCTGAAATGTAGACATCACAACCCACAAACAAACAAATAATGCCCTCCATTTACCTAGTACACCTCCATTAGGCCCTAGACTCTGCATCTTTAATCTGGAGCCTAACTACTTAAATGGATTTTATAAACTGCATTATAATACCAATGTTGAAATTCGTAACTCTGAGGCTTAATCATGTCTCACAGAAATCCCTTGATAAACATATATTAGCCATATTTCCTGAACAAATACTTATGTTGAATACCTGCTTTGTGGCAAGCAGTACTCTACACAATGGCATACTGTGGCAAACAATCACCAAATCCATTGGTATGGATAACTTCCACACCACACTTGGGGCCCTCATAATATCTCAACCAGGAACAATCTGGGTGTGGAAGGCTGACAAGGATCCCAAAGTTATGCCCACATTTTTTAACCTGTGAATGCCTCCTTAAGAGAAGAGTCTTTGGAAATATGATGACACTGATGATTTTGAGATGGGAGTTGATTTTGGATAATCTGATGTGTCCTAAATACATTCACAAGTCCTAAATACATTCACAAGTTTCCTTTCAAGAGAAGCAAAAGGAGATTTACACACACACAAGGACACACACATAAGAATAGATGGAAATTATGGTCACAAGTCAAGGGAAGCTGGAGTCTCCAGAAGCTCGAAAAGGCAAGGAAACAGGTGCTGCCAAAGAGATTCCAGAAGGAGTGTGGCCCCACCGATAGCTTGAGTTGGACCTGTGGTGCTTGATTTTGAACTTCTCTAGAATTGTGACTTTGGGCTTCCCTGGTAGCTCAGACGGTAAAGCATCTCCCTACAATGCAGGAGACCCGGGTTCAGGAAGAGCCCCTGGAGAAGGAAATGGCAACCCACTCCAGTATTCTTGCCTGGGAAATCCCATGGACTGAGGAGCCCGGTAGGCTACAGTCCACAGAGTCGCAAAGAGTCGAACACGACTGAGCTACTTCACTCACTCAGAATTGTGACAGAATTAATTTTTTATTTATTCTAGTCACAATATAAGTGGTAATTTGTTACAGCAGCCACAGGAGACTAACAAAGTGTTCAGTACAAGTTTTAAATTTAAACAAATTATGTGATGAATTTCAAATTTAGGTTAAAGTGCTCAGTCGTGTCCAACACTTGTGATCCCGTGGACTTCTCCAGAATAGTAGAGTGGCTAGCTTTTCCCTTCTACAGGAGATCTTCCCAACCCAGGGCCCGAACCCAGATCTCCCGCATTGCAGGCTGATTGTTTACCAGCTGAGCCACCAGGGAAGCCCAAGAATACTGGAGTGGGTAGCCCATCCCTTCTTCAGCGGATCTTCCTGACCCAGGAATCGAACCGGTTCTCCTGCATTGCAGGCTGATTCTTTACCAACTGAGCTATCCGCCCTCCAAAAAGGAAAAAGAAGATAAATTACTTTCTCTTTAAGAAAAATTTAAAGGGAAAAATATTTGAAATTCTGGTGTCTCAGTGATTAAGAAATGCCTGCCAATGCAAGAGATGTGAATTCGGACCCCTGGGTTGGGAAAATCCCATAAAGAAGGAAATGGCAACCCACGGCAGTATTCTTGCCTGGAAAATCCCATGGACTCGAGGAGCCTGGCAGGCTGCTTGAGTCCATGGGGTCTCAACAGAATCAAATAGGACTTAGCTACTAAACAGCAACAATAAAAAACATGCATCAGATACTGATAGGTCAAATGCATTACTTTCAAAATGTCCAATGATTAAGTTTCACAAGTATTTCCTACATACAGAAGTATGAAAATACATACTTACACATACTGCATAAACATTAATGTCTTAAGTATTTTGTATCATATTTATTCTTTGAGTAAGGCATTCAAAAGATTTTTATGTGTAAATTATTAGTGAAGATGATCAACTCATTTGTGACTGTTTTACTTGTTATTCTTACTTGGGAGTCTCTCCAGGGAATACAATGCATTTGTTATGATAAAGTTCTCAATATAGAAAACACATTTCCACATAATGAATTTTTCCCTTGGAAGTTGAGATGCTTAATGAATTTAAAATATTACAAATGTTGATACTACAGAAAAAAAAAACAAACAGGTAGTTTGGATGCAGTTGCCAGTTACTTGGTAATATTTAAAAAGAAAAATAAAGCCTATAAACTTTGAAAATGTCTTTGAATTATAAATCCACATGAGAATACTTTCCTACTATTTTTTTAAGATGAAAATATTTCAACAGAATTGACTCTTGCTAATACTGCCCTAGCATAGTATTATTTCCACAATAGTAAAACTGCATTTATAGGTTCTTACTTTTTAAGCATAGTGCATGTGTATTTACAATTACTTTTTTTTTTTATCCTGATCACATATTGATTATTTGCCTACAAGGTCACAGTGAGAGAAAAGATGTGTCTAAGAAGCAAAACTATGAATCATTCATTCATTTAATTTGAATGTATTTGGAAAAAATAGGTAATGGATAACTTTTTTAATGAAAAAAGCAAATATTTGAGACTCACTGAGTTATTTCTTAATACTTACATGAAAATTGTGTTTCAAAACTAGTTTGCATTCTGCCCTAAAGATAAAATCAAGAAGTTGGCCAAATATGCTATCCCAAATTGCACTCCTGGCACAGAAGGGGAGTATTTAGAATTCTTAAATAAATCTTTCCTTAATTGTAAAATACACATGATTCTATAAAAAGTATGAATGTTACTGAAATTCTGTTGCTAGGATGAATTTATTTCAAACTGGTATTTATTATCAAAAATGATTTATGATATGTGCTCAGTCCAAATAAATGTAGAGAGCACTACAGGAGGTGTGGTGTTGTGAGACTCTACAAAGAGCCTTCTTTCTTTCATTAACTTCCACTTCTGGTTGCCATGGCACCCGTGACAACCATAAATTTAGAAATTATCACCATCTGCCCACGCCCCCTTCTAAGGTTACACACAAGCCCACTTGAACAACCAAAATAGCAAACAAAAACTCCATAAGCAATTTTAAAGTTTTTTTCTTTTCAAATTATAGACACCTAAGTAAATAATCCTAGGGCTGGGAACACACTTTTTAAAAATATAGTCTTTCTTTCTTTTTTAGAAAAGCAAATTCCTTAAGGAAAGATCATAACTTAACTACAGTGTTCAGTTGTTGAAAAGAAAAATGAGGAAATGATTACAAACAAATTGACAGATTTTTATAAATTATCAAAATAAATAAACTTTTTTCAAGGACCAATTCAGACAACCTTGAAGGTGAATCTGTATCTTTCATGCTTTTCAAATGGTAATATTGGAGTACCAAAGTACAGGTCAATATTTATATGCAGCCAATGATGTAATCTCAGAAAGGATTTGAGATTTGAGAGTGAGTTTGTTTTCTTCTTTGTTCTTTTGAGGTCTATAGGTTTTTGTACTTGTTTTGCTAGTTTTAGAACAATGATTTCCAAGTCATTAAAAGATACTGATATAACTATTCTGCGTGCTAAGTGGTTTCAGTCCTATTCAATTCTTTGCAGCACTATGGACTGCAGCCTACCAAGCTCCTCTGTCCATGGGATTCTCCAGGCAAGGATATTGGAGTGGGTTGCCATGCCCAACCTAAGGATCAAACCCACATCTCTTACATCTCTTGTATTGGCAGGTGGGTTCTTTATCACTAGCATCACCTAGGAAGCCCTGATACAACTATAGATTCCTGGGAAAAAGATGTTTTAAACTCCAAACTCACAGGTCAAAAATATAGAGAAATGTCCTTAAACTACTTTGCTTAATGCTAAAAAAGAAAAATAAATGTTGATATGTAGTTTTTTCAATGTTTCAAGAAATAACATATTTTATCTTTCCCATTATGGGAAAAAATAGCATTCTACTTTTAAAGAAAGTAACAAATATAAATAAAGTTCTGGGACAAAAAGTCTATATACCCATATTGAATCATATTCCCCCAGTACACTAAGTACTCCTTGGGAGAAAAGTGTTACACGCTTTTGTGAACTATATGTTAGCTTTACAGTGATTAAATTTCCAGCTAATGTTTTAAGATAGCATAAACATTCTCCAAGATTTTAAGATATTATTCTGTAGTCTCTAAAATCTAGAGACTTCTCCATCTAGAAAAACTTTGTGTAAAAAGAGCAACCATTAGAATATATTAAGATAGCATGATTCATGCACAACAGTCAAACTTCTGGCGGCTTCAAATCTTTGGCCCAAAGTCCAAAATTTGAATTAAGTGAACTAGGCAACAGTGAGCTCACAAGACTTGTTTTAAAGCCATTCCCTGGGCTCTATAGAGTATTAAACTATCTAAATCCACTTCTTCAAATTCAGTCTCCTCTCCTGGTAAGTCTCCAGTTCCTCATCCTCCTCTAGAATATGACTCTTAAGGTTTGTTTCAATGTAATAGCTCAAGAGAAATCTTAATTTCTGGGCTCACAACATATTAGGAAGAGCAAAAGTTTTTTTAAAAAGCACGTAAAATATATGAAATGATCCTGCTTCAAAAATGAAGTGATGAGTCAAGTTAAAATTACCTTCAGTATCTCTGTTCACCAAGTCAAAAAAGTGTGTAAGATATTTCAGAAAGGGATCTATCAAAAATGACTTAATAATTTGATTTTTCAGTTTGGCTTGTGATATTCAGTTGTTTTGAAACTTCACTTACCCCAAAGTTACTTGATGGTCTTAATTGTGGAAGGTGCTGCTACACTTAGATCCTGATTATATCATCTTATCTCACCATCTCTTAGGTGGTGAAGTATTTATTGTTTTCACCTTAAAACGCTGGCAGGCAATTTTGAACTAGATCTTCCCTATTTCAATACGAAAACAATCTAGAATACTTTTCACCCCAAATATAACTGTGATTAGTTAGAATCAACACAAACTTATCAAATACAAAATAATGATTATTAAAATGATTATTTTTAAAGCCCCAGACATATTCGTTGAGAAGTCAAAGATGCTTGTCTTTCTCCTAGCACACCTGAGTCTTTCAATCATAAAACATAAAAAGCTAAGATTTTCTTTCCACTTTGTCTGCACAGTACCAACCCCCTTGCCCAAAATTTGCAAATCAGAAAATTTTAATCAGTTAAATAAAATGTTCAGCCTTCACAAAATGCTACCTACTTCATTCCTAAATATCAAATTTAGAATTAGAATTTCAGGCAGTAGGATTCAGTCACTTGTGAATCATGACCTAAATTAACGAATAGAAATGATGATACATGCTCTGTAATTGGGTTATTTTCAGCTATTGATTTCATTTTTCTGATTCTCAATTTTTCACCGGCAAGCATTAGCATAAAACTATAATTCTTCATTGGAAAGTGAATCATTTACTTTAAAAACCTTTGGTATCTTACTAAAAAATGTAAATACATAAAATGAACAAATAACTTCAAATTCAACTCAGTGGATGTTTGATAAAGGTTCATAAAAGTGAACAAACTGTTCAGACACTGCCACAAAAGTAAAGGTGAGTTAAAAGAGCCATTCCTCCCAAGGAGCTTTCAATGCAGTATGGAATGTGAAATAAGACACCTATGATTGTATCACAGCCTAGAGAAAGACAAGTGTTACAATAGAAAAAGAAAACACTAATATGGGTATTCAGAGAAAAAAAATGAAGACTTTCTCCTGATCTTGCTAGATTCTTTTTCCTGTTCCAGTTATTGTTAAATGACGCTTACATATTTATATGTCTATCTCCTCAACAAACTTTCATGATGGCAAGAATAAATAAATACTATGCTATATAATAATAATTTTATTATGACTATTAGTTTAATTTGTTCTGAGTCTGGATGAAACTTGGAAAGTGAGAAGACATGTATGAGTAAATAAAAGAATTAATGAACACATTCAGGTGGTGAAAATCAAATGAGCTATTTTTGCATGCAGTACATTATTAAAGTTGTTTATGACATAGAGCTTATGTGGCCAAGAGTATTCTTTTACTTGCACATTGAAAAAAATCCAGTAATAAACATCTTTCAGATGTTTCTAATACTAATAGTTTAGGAAAAAATAGGAGATATTTCTATTTGACATAGTTATGGTGTTTTGTTTGCATGCATGTTAATCTAGTTTAGAGTTTTTACGGAATGAAACATAAGCTTAGAATCCAGAGATCTGGGTTTGACTAGCCACTGACAGTGATCAGCTGACTGACCTTGGGAAAGTCATTGATTCTCTCTGAGCTAGGGATAATAATTTGTTATTTGATATCAGCAAGAGAATTAATTAGAATAAATCCTAGAACTGTGTTCAATAAAACTTCTTCCATTTTATTTTAAATAAGGAAGTGATGATAATCATAATGCAGTTTTGAAATAAATTCTCATCAGTAACATGGTCTTAGTGTGAACAAAATACAGCTGATGAGTGTAAACATCTACGTAAACACAGGCATACATGAAAGCAATGGTGTTGGCTGATTTTGAATATTTTAGGTATCAGTCACTAGTGCTCTTACCTGTTGGTGGGATTATCCCAGGAGACATAAGACCCGGGACAGAATGTGGCATGATGTGAGAGTTCTCTGGGGAGGTGACACTTTGAGTCCTCTTAGGAGGCCTTCCAGGTCTAGAACTGAAACAAACAAACAAAAAATTTTTACAATTAAGCTGTTGTCTTACACATCATTTCAAAGTTGTTTTAAGTGGTAACATGGACTGTAAATAAATTTGTTTCAAGGACGGTTGCTTTTGCAGTTAGATGTAATAGACTTCCATCACTAATTAGATTACATGCTGAATTCATTTTCTTCATTGAAGATCAGCCACTCTTGATGCATAATTCATAGCCTGCACCTCGTTACCTGCTTCTTCATATTAATATCTATACACAGTTTGAATTGCCTCGTTTGCATATGCTAAAGTTCTGCATGCAGCCTTCAGCACGAAAATTATGCACTAACTTGTAATAATTATTACAGTCAGCCTGCTATTGATTTATGAGACTTTTAAAAACCAAATATGTGTAGTACTTGTAATGAATGATATTTTAAGGTTCTTCAGGAAATTAAAAGGCAATGGCTGCCTAAGGAAATGTTCTGCTTGTTTGATTTAATACTACAGTTAGCTGGGAGGTGGAATGAAAGAGTGATTCAGACCTATAGCACATTTTTCGATGATATGTTTTATTACTTTGCACTGCTAGCCTGATATCTAGATGATAAATGACAATACATATCTAATGTGTGAAAAGGTCTTGCAATTTCTTTATTTTTTGTCATTTAAAAGATAAGTCAAGTTATCATTTAACCCTTATTTTATTTAAATGAAGAGCCCCACTAGGTTGCCTTACTTTAAATATACTAAAAATTATATTGGAAATGCTTAGGATTATTTGTAGGACATCATTAAGAAATGGCCAGAGTAGCGTCTTATATCTGACTTTAGAATAATTAAAAATCCTTCGTGTTTGTGTTTTAATAGTACTTCTCTTTCACTTGCCTGTTTTACAAGCATAATTTTTAAAATTATCAAAGCAGAAAGTGAAAAGGATACACATATTCACCATTCTTGTATAAGGAAAACATGAAGAATATAATATCAGCAAGTTTTGAAACAAACATAATTAGCATTGTTTCCACTGTCTGCCTCTGTATCACGAATGTACATTTATGAAAGGCTTTTCCGTCATTTATCTGGCCAATATGTGCCAAGATATATCAAAACCTCCAGATGCATCCTTCATAAGTTAACATTTCCATGTAAGCCTCAACTGAGATCCTTTGCCTTGTCAGAAGATTCAAAGATCCTAACTTTATTATTTAGTGTAAGTAATATATGTAATCATTTAACAAATATTGCATTTGCTCTTTTCAAAGCAGTGCACTGTGGGGGCTAATTTGGGAGAACGGGTTCTTAGTCTTCAAGAGCTTATACTCTTGTCAAGCGGGACAAATCTGGTGCATAAAGAACTAGGATGCAAATTCGAATATGCTGTGTCCTAAGCAAGTTGCAGTCTGAACACTAATGCGGAAAAGCTGGATAATGATAGATAACTCCCTGTTGGAGTTAAGATTTCATGGCCCTGGGAGATTAGAAGAGAATTCTGAATGATGAGTTGGACATGGAGAGAAAAAGAACAGAAGAGATCACACTCCAATGGGAATGTGAGAAAGGAATGGAAACCTGAAAATGTGTGAATGTACAAGATTCTTTTCCAATAAGTTGAAACAGGGCAAATAAAATGAGCGGCAGAAATCCATACTGCAGACTTATTGCCTAGGGCCATATCCTGGAGGACTTTGAACCATGAGGAAGTAGATTGTGCATCTGTTTAGGTAGCCAACCAATAAGGACACTGTCCTGTGGATACTGAAACATCTCTCTGGCTACTTATTCTTTGTAATTACTCTTCATCCTCAGTTGATTCTCTAACTTATATTATTAGCCTAGAGCCCACCAACAGTGCGCTGCTAGTCTCCATTCTCCCTGAGTGATTTCTTCTATTAACATTACTGATATGGTAAGGAATTACAGCTAAATCTTATCTACAGCCTGAATCTTTCTCCTGGGATTCACACGGATTAATGCCTGTCTACTGGAAATCCCTACTTATGTTCTATAATAATCTAAGATTCAGTTTGTCCAAATCTGAACTCAGCATCTTCTCCATTAAAACCTACTTTTCCTTGGTTAATCAAAATGGCACCTAATTGACTAAGCCAAAAATCCAGGACTCAGCTGTGTCTTTCCCTTCCTCTGTACACTCAAATATTATCCCAATGACGGTATCTCTCTATGTCCACACCTGTATTCCAGATCAATCCCTCCTTTCTTATTTGATCTACTATCACAGCTCTTTCAAGACCTACCCTCAGCTTTGCCCCATGCTAGAGCTGAAAGTGAAGTCTAGATAAGTCTCTGTACTGATTGTGGAAGGATTTTTTTTTTTTTTTTAATCATGTTTTTCAACTGCTTAAAGGCATCCGTTACTTCCCAGGTGACACCGTGGTAAAGAATCCACCTGCCAAAGCAGGAAGCACAAGAGATATGAGTTCAATCCCTGGGTCAGGAAGATCCCCTGGAGTAGAAAATGGCAACCCACTCCAGTATTCTTATCTGGAAAATTCTACGGATAGAGGAGCCTGGCAAGCGACAGCCCAGAGTCACAAAGAGTTGGGCATGACTGAGCAGCTGAGCGCACGCACACACAAAGACACGGATACTTCCCTAGAGAACCAACACTCAGCACGGTAACAAGGCCTTTCAATAGTTAGCCCTGGTCTACATTTCCAACTTCATCCCTTTCTTCCTACATTCATGGCTTATATTTGGCCTTAATGAATTTATTATCAGTGTCCTATGTTGCTTTGATCTCCTAATACACTACCTCTATACAAGTCACTGTCTTTGCCACCTAAGACTTCTATTACATCAAGCCATCCTCAGCCCCATTTTACGGACTGAACATTCATCATCCTTCTTACCAATGCCTTCTATTGAGTATTCCTTCTATGCACTATGATGGTTCATGGTGAATAATTCTATTTTAGGCTTTTCTGCACTGATTATAGTAATCTGCTTGTTTATTTCACCCCCAAGACTGTATGGTAGAAAGTGTACTTTTTTTTTTCTTGGTCTTTAAAATACCTCAGTGCCTGGCTCACTGTATGCATTTAAATAAATTTTAATTCAATTTGTTAAAACTTTCACCACAATTCTTCAAATTCCTCACCAATTCCAGTAGTCTCCAAGATTCCAGGAAATGAAAAGTGAGATGCAAAAGAAATTTGGGATTCTGAGTCTAAAGATGCTAAATATACATCTGAAGCTCAGAGAAAAATAAGTATCAAGAGAACTCAAACAAGATGCCATGAAAAAAAGTGTGAAAGGAAAAGGAAGTTAAGATTTGAAAGTTTTAGTTCTTGAATTTGTTTTGCTTTTAAAGAAGATGAAACTGTTTAGCAGTACTTTATTATTCAGGCCACAGGAGCTGTCTTCACAGCCCTCACTCAGGAAGTAGAAGTCAGGCTACTAAGTAAGAACACTTTATTTCACACTGTGATTAGAAGAGACCCAGTGGGCTCTTTTCACCCTAGATATCTCCTGCCCAATCTATCACTTTGCCTCCAATCTCACCCATAGAGATTTACTGCTTTAGACTTGAAGATTTAAGATCTTTTAAAGCCTTCCATTAAAATGCAAATATCCTTGGTGGTGGTGACACCCTAAAGTCATCTACACACACTCTACTAGGGATGACTTTACAATTAGGGGAGAACAATCTTGAGATACCTATGTAAATAATAGGGGAAGCGGGAAGAACTCCAAGGAAAGATTTCCAAGGAAAGACAAGTCATTTATCCTTTTCCCTGAGAACAAGAGGAAGCTCTTCTTGGAATTATACAAGACTTTTTGGTTGCTGGGGAAGTTAGGTTTATTGATAAACAAGACTTTCCCCTATCCCTCATGACCTACAGTTAAGTCTCCTTATTGACAGGCTTGGTGTATTACCTTTACCGCACTCTTGATCACTCACTGCTAGAGGGTTTAAGTCTAGAAAATCTAGGAAGATAATTTAATCACAAAATACTTAGATATTTAAATTACTTTCAAGAGAGATTTAGGGAACTTCCAGGAGAAGCTGTGTAGTGCAGAGCTCAGAAATATGGGTTATACTGTCTGGATAGATCTCACTTTAAATAGTAGCTCCAACCTATTTACTAGAAGGTGTGACGTTGATCAAGCCACTTAACTTCTCTGAATATCTGACTAAATCAGGATTTTTTTTTAATGGACCTGTTTAGTTTTGTTAGAAATAAGTTATTCTTGGAAAGAAAAACAACAACTTCACTGAAAAGAGGAACGAAACAATTAGCAAAGGCACTTCTTCAGGGAATGATCAATTGCCTCAACAGCAGACACCTTCAAACCTCCTTACTACACCAGTAACCCAGCTCTACCCCCAGAGTATCAGAGTAGCTGAACTCTCCTAGTTCTAATCAAAGCAGAAGACCTCACTTAAATAAATTATTACCCTTAATAGCTTGACTGAAATCAAAATTTATGACTTTGGTAATTGTTTTTGCCAGCTTCACACACGAGCCATGGTGCAGCCTTTAGTATTTTTACCTACTTGCATTAAAAGAGTGGAGTAATCACTTAGAGATGACGGCACTTAGTATCTCACTTACCTAGGAATCCACTCAGGCTTATGGTTTCCTGCAGTCCTGCAGAAATCAAAAAGATTTCTTTTCCAGAGAGATCACTGGGTGGATGTCTCTCCTTTGTCTGCATCATTAAATCAGTCTCAGGCTAATCTCTGTCTCTCTCCCCTAACTGTACAATGGTTACCAACTCTTCCATGTAGTGTGCTTATTCAGTATGAAGTAAAAATCTAACTTAACTCAAAGAGGCTAAGTCCATCAAAATACCCAGAGATATCTGAAATGTTAGAGGGAGGGTGCTTGACAGATTTTGCAACCCCTAACCTCCTCCACAAGCATCATCTTCTGCTAACCTCTTCAGTAGTTCTTGGGAAATTAAGTTCAACTCTCCTCCTGAGACTGGAGCAAAGAAACCCGTGAAATCCAGAAACAGACTGTGATAGCTATAAATCGGAAATTGCAAAACTTGCTGCTTAGCAGAAATTTAGGTTCCAAATCCTACCTATTTAGAGAAAGGCAAGAAGATACAATTCCTTCCTCCATGTATCTAAAAGACAGGAGCTACTGTACAGCAAGCAATTGAATAGACATAAAAGTTATGAGAATATAGACCCCGTTTCTTTGAGGCAGAATATAAAATTAAACAGCCTATGGGATAACAATGCAGAAAAATACACGGCAGCCAGTGAGCACTGATTTTAGTCTTGGGACACAACAAGCATTAGGGATAAAAGCAGCTCGCTCTGTTAATCAAGAAGAGTTCATTTGCCCTCTTGAATCTATTTACCCAAAAAGTGCCAGCTGCGTGTTTACATTCTGCATAATTTTCTTCTATTAAGTTTCCTCAAAACCAAGCCCAAAAAAATGAGAAATGTATTCATATATATGAACTGCATTATACTAGTATCTTTGGAAAGATACAATTTGCTTAATGATTTATACTCCCATTCGAACATTATGGAGTCAGAAAGAGTGATGTCTATGAGGAATGTATGAAAATATAAAGAAATTCTTATGTTCTAAATGAAAACTCAAGATATAGATTTCCATATATGGCATACTGGATCACAAAAGAGAGAAATTAAGTTAAAAAATGCAATATATATGCATAGAAAAAAAAAGACTAGAAAACATACTAGACTATTCTGTACATACATATATTTTGTAGAAAACATACATACTATTAAGAGGATTATCACTGAATAGAGAGTTCTAGTTTTTTTAATATCTGAAGATTTTAGTTATATGCATCAAAGAATTTACTGTGGACAAATCATGATCCTGGCTCAATCTGATCCTGAGGTTTACCTCTACCCATAGCAGAAACCAGGTATAATTTATCCTCTTATCTTTCTTTTCCATCTCAATTTTAAAATATTTAATAAAAAACGTGATTATATGTAAAAATATTACCCTTGTGAGAACTTTTTTTTTCCCATGGAAGAAAAGCTATGACCAACCTAGGCAGCATATTAAAAAGCAGAAACATTACTTTGCCAACAAAGGTCCATCTAGTGAAAGCTATGGTTTTGCCAATAGTCATGTATGGATGTGAGAGTTGGATTATAAAGAAAGCAGAGCACCGAAGACTTAATGCTTTTGAACTGTGGTGTTGGAGAAGACTCTTGAGAGTCCCTTGGACTGCAAGGAGATCAAACCAGTCCATCCTAAAGGAAATCAGTCCTGAATATTCATTGGAAAGATTTATGCTGAAACTGAAACTCCAATGCTTTGGCCACCTGATGCGAAGAACTGACTCACTGGAAAAGACCCTGATGTTGGGAAAGATTGAAAGCAGGAGAAGGGGACAACAGTGGATGAGATGGTTGGATGACATCACCTACTCAATGGACATGAGTTTGAGTAAGCTCTAGGAGTTGGTTGGACAGGGAAGCCTGGCATGCTGCAACCCATGGGGTCGCAGAGTTGGACACGACTGAGTGACTGAACTGAACTAACTGAATCTTCTTTCTTTTCCATCTCAGTTTTAAAATATTTAAAAAAAAAAACATGATTATATGTAAAACTATTACCCTTGTGAGGACTATAAAATTAATTTAAATATTAAAAGTACAGATATTCATTAATATCTTGCAGATCAAATCAACTTCATGGAACAAATCCATCAAAATAAAAGAACAAAAAGAATTTCCTAAGACAAACGTATGTACATATTTCACCAAATGTTATAGCTGATTTATAATATGCAGGTTATAAATGGATAGTTTTATTTTAGAAAGACCCTGTTAACCTGTTAGTTGAAATTTGTTCCTTTAGTTTTGGGAAAGACTACAATATAAATAATACAGGAAATACACGATTAGCATCATTTTCCCATTGCATGAAGGTTTTTTTCTACACATGGCAAAATTTTGAAAGATACATTACTTCTATGCAATGATGATAAATTTGAGCACTTTCTCAATCTTATATTTGTTTAGAAATCTTGCCATATTTTCTGTGTAGGTATGTGTCCCAGCCATGTATACTTCTCAGTACAAATGGATTATGAACTAACACTATAAAGAGATGATTTTCCACCGTCACCAAAATACCTATTTCCATGGGGCAGGCACTTCAAATATCACCAGCTGGACACACCTAGAAAGTACCCTCAGATTAGTGACTCATACACCTAAAACATACAACATTCCTTTAACTCTTTACATGGTACATGTTATAGATTGAATTTTACTCCCTCTAAATTCTTACACTGAAACCCTAACCCCAATGTGACAGTACTTGAAGGTTGGGCCTTTGGTAGGTAATTAGGTTTAGATGAGGACATATCAGGGAGGCCTCATCATGGGATTAGTGCTCTTAAAAAAGAGATGCCAAGGAGCTTGCTTGCTCTCTCTCTCAGCCACATGGGGAAACAGTGAGACGGCAGTTGTCTACAACCCATGTCTACAACCTCACTCAATATGACCAAGCAAGCACCCTGAACTCTGACTGTCAGCCTCCAGAACTTTGAGAAGATGCATTTCTGTTGTTTAAACCACCCAGTTTATGCTATTCTGTTTGGCAACCTGAGCAAGACTAAGACAGTAGAAAATTCTACACATTAACTGAATAAATACATAAGCAAACACACAAAATAAAGTTTCCTGTGAAAAAGAACTAAAAATAAATTTTTAAAAAGGTTCTGTTTTGCTTTTAAGCTATTTTTAAACATTTGCATATTGTGTTACCAATTAATTACAGCCCAAAATTCTAAAGAGAGGCCCTGTTTGACAGGTTACATACTTGGGAAAATCTAGCCCATTTTCTACTCAAATAAATTTGGTAAATACCCAGTTAAACCTAGTAAACATACATATATTTTGTACAAAAACTTCACAGATTCCCACAGCTTTTAATATTTTTGTTTTGTGGAACAATTTCTCAAAACTTTCACTATGCTAAAATATACTCTAAATCTCCAAAATGAAGTATTATAAAATAGGCATTTACTAAATTTTACCATGAAAACTTTTTATTTTCAAGGAGTCTGTTTAGAGACTTGTACTATAAAGAAATATGTTCTTCTCAACAGTACGATTATCTTCAAATTATAAAAATTCTTCATCACTCGACATTACCAAACCATTTTCTGCGTCACAGGTCATATGACAATTGCCACAGGGGCAAGGAAAGCAGCAGTTCACATATTCTATGAAGTTGATATAAGTTGATAATTACTCAAAACACAAGGTTAACATGAGTAAATTGAAATCATTACAAACAGAAAGTGAATAATAATTGAAATTAGCTACTCTGATGAGGAGGAATAATTGTTGACTCTGACTTCAAACCTCACACTATCCAGTCTTCAAGTACTACAGGAAATGTGTTTAATACAAATCTTGTTTCAAAGGACACTGGCAAAATATCTGAAGTCTCCAGCTCAGTGCTTAGTCATGTCTGACCCTTTGAAATACCGTGGAGGGCAGCCTGCCAGGCCCTTCTGTCCATGGGATTCTCCAGGCCAGAATACTGCAGTAAGTGGGTTGCCACACCCTCCTCTAGGGCATCTTCCCAACCCAGGAATCAAACTCAGGTCTCCAGGATTTTGGGGCAGATTCTTTACCATCTGCACCACCAGGGAAGTACAAGAATGCTGGACTGGGTACCCTATCTCTTCGCCAGGGAATCTTCCCATCCCAGGAATCAAACTGGAGTCTCCTGCATGGCAGGCAGATTCTTTACCAGCTGAGCTACCATAGTGCATAGAAATTAACTCAAAATAAGGGTTAAAACATATTGGAATGTGGCTAAGCTACACTTAAGCATTTGTATATTGTGTTTACAATTAATTACTGTCCCAAATACTAAAGAGAGTCCTTATTTGACAGATTATATATTTGGGGAAATCTAGTCCCTGAAGTTTTTAAGTACCCTCCTCCCATTCTATAGAATAAATATGTAAGAGCCACATTAAGAAGCCTCTTCACAATCCATGAAATACACTAACTATATTAATATTAGAGTTAATATATTACTCACAGATATCTTACCTTAGTGAATATATTTTTTGATAAAGTTTTTATTAAATCAGAAGCCTAGTATTCTCCTCTCAATTTGAATTCTTTATTGACATCAAAGGTACATGACACTTTATGAAGTATATCCATTGATGTAGCATAAAAGCATATTCATATACTTTAAATGTTTTATTCACTAAAGAGTAAATTAATTTGTTTTAATAAAGAATATAAAAATTTAATACTATTTATTTTTACCTTTCCATAGGATACATTAAACATTGACACACATGTTATTTCTTCCAAAGAGGATACTGTGTGTAAACTGCATTTACTGACATGCTTTTCTAGAGAGTTAAATATTTTTAACCTTTTAATCACCTTATAATTTTCTCTTCTTCCCACAAGCTTTCAAAGCCACAGATAAATCTACCCACAACACATCTGTTTCAAAATTATCTGCAAAGAATGACTAACATCGGATAAGGGACAAATCCCAAAATAATGAGAAACAATTGTAAATGGTTTTCTTAAAATCTGGGGACCAGTTATTACTTTATTGGCCTCTTTCTCACAGTTTCTCTCATACCAAAACCATTTTCTATAAAATTTATTATTAAAAAATATTCCAGCTAAGACATTCAACATAGAACACAATCTTTTATTCAATCTATGGATTCCATCATCACCAAGAAAAAACTCTCATTACTATCATTTTTCAGTTTGAATTTCAAGTTACTAGATCCTCTTTTCAATTGCTGTTGCTTATGTTTTGTATGAACCAGAAACAACATATTTAGTCTTTTATCTCACTGCCACATGCCATAATTGTACTTATACATGTTCAGTGGCTCTGTTTTTTGTAGATCACCTTGAATTTGGCCCCAAGATACATCCACAGTTTCAATCTCAAAATAATATCCAGCTCTCCTCTATACGAGATCCCATTTTCAACACTCTGAATACCTCCTTCTCAAATGCTTTCATTTATATTGGAATCCTAAATTAAACAATGGGGTTTCCCAGCTGGTTCAGGGGGACAGAATGCACCTGCCAATGTAGAAAAGGCAAGAGACACTGGTCAGATCCCTGGGTTGGGAAATCCATGGCAGGAGAAAATGGCAACCCACTCCAGTATTCTTGCCTGTAAAATTCCATGGACAAAGGAGCTTGGTGAACTACAGTCCATGGGGTCACAAAGAGTTGTGATTATTTACACTCACAAAGAGTGTGATTATTTAAACAATAAAATAATCCAGTCATATTATGTTGTCTAACTTCTAGGCACAGTGCTAAGCTCACTATGTCATCCAACTATTTTAATATTCATAATAAACCATTAAGACAGGTATTACTATTATCTTTACTTAACTGATGTAGAAAGTGAAATAGCAATACAAGAAAGTAAATGGTCTTACTCAATACGTCACACATAAAAAGTGAGGTTGTTGGGGAGAAGGAAGAATAGACAAAAATAACTTTAAAGTATCTAAATATGCTTTCTTGACTTTATTTTTTAGGCTCCAAAATCACTGCAGATGGTGACTGCAGCCATGAAATTCAAAGACGCTTACTCCTTAGAAGGAAAATTATGACCAATCTAGACAGCATATTAAAAAGCAGAGACATTACTTTGCCAACAAAGGTCCATCTAGTCAAGGCTATGGTTTTTCCAGTGGTCATGTATGGATGTGAGAGTTGGACTATAAAGAAAGCTGAGCACTGAAGAATCGATGCTTTTGAACTGTGGTGATGGAGAAGACTCTAGAGAGTCCCTTGGACTGCAAGGACATCCAACCAGTCCATCCTAAAGGAGATCAGTCCTGGGTGTTCAGTGGAAGGACTGATGTTGAAGCTGAAACTCCAATACTTTGGCCAATGATGCGAAGAGCTGACACATTTGAAAAGACCCTGATGCTGGGAAAGATTGAAGGCAGGAGGAGAAGGGGACGACAGAGGATGAGATGGTTGGATTGCATCACTGACTCAATGGACATGGGTTTGGGTGGACTCCGGGAGTTGGTGATGGACAGGAAGGCCTGGCGTGTTACGGTTCATGGGGTCGCAAAGAGTCAGACACGACTGAGTGACTGAACTGAACTGAACTGATGCTAGGAAAGACTGAATGCAGGAGAAGAAGGGGATGACGGAGGATGAGGTGGTTGGATGGCATCACCGACTCGATGGAAATGAGTTTGAGCAAGCTCTGGGAGTTGGTGATGGACAGGGAAGCCTTGCGTGCTGCAGTCCATGGGGTCACCAAGAGTCAGACACAACTGAGCAACTAAACTGACTGACTGATGGAGTATACAACACCAAGAATGAACACTAATGTAAATTTTGGACTTTGAGTGATTATTGTTGAGTGACTTGTCAATGTAAGTTCATCAGTTGTAACAAATGTACCACTCTGGTGGAGTATGTTGATTAAGTGGGAGGCTATGTATGTGTAGGAGCAGGGACTATATGGAAATTCTCTTTCCTGTGCTCAATTTCACTGTGAACCAAAACTAATCTTAAAAAAAAAAAAATAAGACTTGTGAACTAAAGCAATCTAGTCCAGAAGCCATGACCCGAGCATCATGGAATCTGTCTCTCTGTTCCATATCTGTTGTTTAATTTAGTCCACAAAAAAATGTTAATGTGCCTGACCTTTCAATGTGTGCAGGAAATGCTAGTATGATATTGCCCGTGACTTCAAGTAGACTGTGATTTATTGGTGGAAATAGATACATATATAAAGAGTTGCAGCAAATCTTATTAAACACTGTAGTAAATGTTCCAAAGAATTGTCCTGGGAACACCACGGTGGGGACTTCTCAGGAAATATGAAGTGTGAACAGAAATTAGTCAACTGAAGAAAAGGAGGGGTTGCTAGTGAGGAAAGAATATAGAGACACAACCTCACCTTACTTACACATGCACTTCTGTAATGAAATGCTGAATTACTCAAACTCATGCTCATCTTTCCTTACTTAGAATGGTTAGTATCACACAGTCTAGTACATGATCATTTTCAAATCATTTCATAGGTCATGGATAATCTCTCCATATTGCCTCCATTCTTCTGACCTTGAGAAAAATGTTAGACGTGATAGGTTCTGATTTTTGGTTAAATGTCTTTGGGACATTATGAGTCATTTAATTAATTTATTTTTTAAGTTAAAAACCTCCAAGATTCAGTATTTTTCTTTTTTTACAATATTTTTATAGTCTTTTTCCATTTTAATTTACCCAGGGAGATTGGATATAGTTCTCTGTGCTATATAATAAGACTTTGTTGCTTATCCTGTCTTAAATGTAATTGTTTGCATCTACTAACCCCAAACTCCCAGCCGATCCTTCTCCCTTCCTCCTCCCCCTTGGCAACCGCAATTCTATTCTCTGTTTTTCGCGATGATTTCTATTAGAGGAATAAAAAGGAGCCAAATTTGGCATTACATAATTAACTCTGTAGATAAAACCTGACTCCGACCAGCTACTAATCCATGCCCTTTCAAAATTTTACTTTAAAAGAGGTTTATATCCATAAGAGTGAAATTCATTAATGACTCAACTGAGCATTATTTCATTTTTCTATAATATTTATAATTTTAACCAAAGTTACCACTATATCTTTCTAATATAGAAGATGAAAATATTTCATAAAAAAATTATTGCTAGCCAACAATAAGAAAGGAAAAATCTATAGTAAGTGCCACATCTATCTTTGTGTTCTAAAGTAATAACAACTATACATTTCTAGCAAAGTACATGTACACATACAAACATACAACATTTGGTGTAAGCATTTTCACATATAAGTCACAAAAGTAGAAACAACAGTTTTATTCATGTTAAACTCTTGATCTTTTGAGATGCAACTTCAAATGAGAGTTAAAAGCAGAATTGATTAATTCAGAACTCAGAAAACTTTGTCTTCCTCCTTGTGAATGCAGAGGTAAGATGGCTGACTTCACCTAAAATTGTTTTCATCCCTCACTGACAAGTTATTTGCTTGCTACATAACTAATTTATTTGAGAGATCTGTTAGAAAAAATAATACATTCTCCATTCCCCCCTGCTGTGTAATGCAATGGGGAGCTGTCAAGATACATAGTCGTAAAGTGTAGAGATTCAGATGACAACCCAGAATTCAGAGATCTCTGACAAATTTTGATATTCCCAGGAGGGTTTTAGGCCTATGAACTAATGAAAGGATTATATTAAGATGTAGATATTACATAAGCACCAAACATTGCTACTAGTAAGATTTACTTCTGTTGAATTCTATTTAATACTTTATGAAAGTATTTCTTCAATGAAGGGCCCTTTAATAGGAATGTTCAATATTATAAAAAATTATGATGTAAGCTGCCTGCACCTCAGAGTTGAAGAAGAAGTTGGCAAATGTCTTTTAAGCTTGAATAGACATTGTTTTATCATGGGATTCTTTCCCGTGGAATACTGTGCAGAGGCGGCTTTTAAAATCCCAATCATTATGCTAATTTCTATGTTCTCTTACTCATTTATTCAATCACAAATCTTAATCTAAAATACTTAAAAAATTTATGTTTAATAGTGTTGTTTAAATTGACTAAATAACACTAATTTACATTTAAAGCTGGCATATTTATGTGCACCAGGAATTCTTTTGAGCACTTCTTTTGAGCACTAACTTTGTGAGACGGAAACATTATTATTTTCATTTTATAAATATAAAAATTGAGACAAAGATATGCAGAAATACAGTGTACCTCAAATGAAAGTATAGACTTTTTCACTCATTAGTTCAAATGGAAAAACTTACTTGATTAATTCTTAGGCCTGACATTTTATTATATAGCACATTTGATTTTCAAAGAAAAGATAGAATTCCATATTTTAGTCAATTTCTTTATCCTTCTATTTGTTAGATGACTGATATTTCAAATTTTGCCTCAGTTTCATGGTCATAAAATCATCTCAAAGTCCATATCTATAAATTTGATGTCTTACTCAATGTGTTTCTTTCTTCTCACGTTATTAATGCCTACAGACACATTCTAGGTAGCCTCTGGGTGCGTAGTAGATGCCATGACACAGAAAAGGATACCAAAATACAACACTTTATCAAAGAGGAGCTTCTTATTTTTGTAGAATATACAGTTTTTTAATGAAATCAAGTTTCAAGTGATATTGTTAGAGTGTAAATTTTCAGATAATATAGAGAAGGAAGTAGCATTTTGGTAAAACTTGAAACATGAAAGTGATTTGGTTTGGAGCAGATAATATGAGAAGAAGCTGTTGAAGGTTTTCAAATGGCAAAGTCAAGAACTTCAAGGCAAAAAAGTACATAAAGCATAGGGAATGGTGGGTGGGCTGAGGACTTAAAGAATGCTCCATCTGCACAGTATTTCTAGGCACTTTTGATGAATTTAGTAGGTTTCACTAGACCATTCAAGTATGACCTAAATCAAATCCCTTACAACTATACAGCAGAAGTGAGAAATAGATTCAAGGGATTAGATCTGATAGACAGAGTGCCTGAAGAACTATGGACAGAGGTTCATGACATTGTACAGGAGACAGGGATCAAGACCATCCCCAAGGAAAAGAAATGCAAAAAAGCAAAATGGCTGTCTGAGGAGGCCTTACAAATAGCTGAGAAAAGAAGAGAAGCTAAAGGCAAAGGAGAAAAAGAAAGATATACCCATTTGAATGCAGAGTTCCAAAGAATAACAAGGAGAGATAAGAAAGCCTTCCTCAGTGATCAGTGCAAATAGAGGAAAGCAATAGAATGGGAAAGACTAAAGATATCAATGGAATATTTTATGCAACGATGGGCACAATAAAGGACAGAAATGGTATGGACCTAAAAGAAGCGGAAGATATTAAGAAGAAGTGGCAAGAATACACAGAACTATACAAAAAAGATCCTCACAACCCAGATAATCATGATGGTACGATCACTCACCTAGAGCCAGACATCCTGGAATGCAAACTCAACTGGGCCTTAAGAAGCATCACTATGAACAAAGCTAGTGGAGGTGATGGAATTCCACTTGAGCCATTTCAAATCCTAAAAGACAATGCTGTGAAAGTGCTGCACTCAATATGTCAGCAAATTTGGAAAATTCAACAGTGGCCACAGGACTGGAAAAGGTCAGTTTTCATTCCAATCCCAAAGAAAGACAATGCCAAAGAATGCTCAAACTACTGCACAATTGCACTCATCTCACACACTAGCAAAGTAATGCTCAAAATTCTCCAAACCAGGCTTCAACAGTACTTGAACTGTAAATTTCCAGATGTTCAAGCTGGATTTAGAAAAGACAGAGGAACCAGAGATCAAATTGCCAACATCTGCTGGATCATCGAAAAAGCAAGAGAGTTCCAGAAAAAGATACTTCTGCTTTATTGTCTATGCCAAAGCCTTTGACTCTGTGGATCACCACAAACTGTGGAAAATTCTGAAAGAGATGTGAATACCAGACCACCTGACCTGCCTCTTGAGAAATCTGTATGCAGGTCAGGAAGCAACAGTTAGAACTGGCCATGGAACAACAGACTGGTTTCAAATATGGAAAGGAGAACGTCAAGGCTGTATATTGTCACCCTGCTTATTTAACTTATATGCAGAGTACATCATGAGAAACACTGGGCAGACTGGAAGGAAGCAGAAGCTGGAATCAAGATTGCTGGGAGAAATATCAATAACCTCAGATATGCAGATGACACCACCCTTATGGCAGAAATTGAAGAAGAACTAAAGAGCCTCTTGATGAAAGTGAAAGAAGAGAAGGTAAAATTTGGGTTTAAACTCAACATTCAGAAAGCAAAGATCATGGCATCTGGTCACATCACTTCATAGGAAATAGATCAGGTAACAGTGACACACTTTATTTTCAGCTCCAAAATCCCTGCAGATTGTGACTGCAGCCATTAAATTAAAAGACGCTTACTCCTCAGAAGAAAAGTTATGACCAACCTAGACAGCATATTAAAAAGCAGACACATTACTTTGCCAACAAAGGTCTGTCTAGTCAAGGCTATTGTTTTTCTAGTAGTCATGTATGGATGTTAGAGTTGGACTATAAAGAAAGCTGAGCGCTGAAGAATTGATACTTTTGAATTATGATGTTGAAGAAGACTCTTGAGAGTCCTTTGGACTGCAAGGAGATCAAGTCAGTCCATCCTAAAGGAAATCAGTCCTGAATATTCATTGGAAGGACTGATGCTGAAGCTGAAACTCCAGTACTTTGGCCACCTGACGCAAAGAACTGACTCATTTGTAAAGACCCTGAATCTGGGAAAGATTGAAGGTGGGAGGAAAAGGGGATGACAGAGGATGAGATGGTTAGATGGCATCACCTACTCGATGGACACAAGTTTGAGTAAACCCTGGGAGCTGGTGATGGATACGGAGTCCTGGCACGCTGTAGCACATGGGATTTCAGAGTTGGACACCAATGAGCGACTGAACTGAAGTGAACTGAAGTAGTTTTCTTATGTTTTTTTACAGTCCCAGGTATATTGTAAGGCCTTTGAGCAACCCCCATTTTCCATACAGAGGGTAGCTAATAGTGTGTGTTCAGTAGTGATGACTAATTCAAGCAAAAAACATGGGTAAGCCTGGTAACTGAAAATCACGTTGTAGAAGGCCAGGTAAATACTGAGTGTCTAAAATGGGACATGATAAGACGAAGTGTATGATCTATTTATAATATTCATAGTTGAGTGATAGTTCATGAAGTATAATGGCTTACTATTTTGTAGATTTTCATGAGATAAAGTGAAAGCTTGGTTTGCTACTACTGCCAAGAAAGAGATTTTTTTATATCTAGTAATTTAATGTATTATGTGATTGTCATTATGCTAAGCACTTTGACATACATTATATGATTTCATGAACACATTAACTCTATGAGATAAATATTATCATCATGACGTTTTTACATACGGATGGAATGTTACAGGACAGAGACTAAGTAACTTAAAGGGTCACAGATTGAGATGAATAGAACCACATCTGACTGAGCCAAAGTCCACTCTGAATTGCCATGTTAATCATAAAAATGTTTACACATTGAAGAAATTTCCATTAGAAGTAAATATCCATTTTCAGATGATTTTTGAAATTTACTTTCAAGACTATACTCCTAGCCTACAATCATTATTTTGAAATGGATTTACTATTTTGAAAGGCTGCCTCCACACTTTTGCACTTGCTGTAGCTACTTCCTAGAATACTCTTCAGTAAGATGTGTTTCTGCCTCAGCTTCTTCCCTGGACCCCATACAAACATGGCACTAGGCTCAGTCAATTTTTCACCTCCAATACTCTGATGTATTTTTAACTTGAGTATTATTTAGAAATACTAGATATTTACTTGTTTATTAGTAATTATCTGTCCAGATACCCTGGATACGGGCAAGGATATTTGAATGACTTCTGTTTACTTGTGTATTCCCAGAATATAGAAACCAGGTCTTGCATAAAGTCAGGACTCAATAAATATCTATTAAATGAAAATAAATGAATGAATGAATGCATGCATGGAGGAAAAAAAAACAGATGTTTACTGATGATCTATGGCCACTGAAATCTACACTATCTTAGTAGCTATTTAAGTGCCTGAGAGGCTGAGACTACTGCATGTCCGATTGTTTTCTATGGTGTCAATTTGATAATGATGATAAAGTTGAAGGCTGCTGAGTTACTGACCTCTTAGCATTATCCCACCTCCAACTGAATATGCTGAATCAGACTTAACTCTTCAAAATGATGTGGCTGGAACAATAATACACCACATATTTTTAAGTGAATGGCAATTTGTGGATCTTGAAATCATCAACCCAGATATTTCACTTTCAAATATGTTTATATCTGAATTTGATTTAAAAAAGCTAGATTTATATACTTGAACATTTATTTCACACTTCCATAATAAGGTGTACATTTCTAATCATTTAATTTAATCTATACTTCTAAGTCATCAAAAATAAGCCATCTTTGGATTAAACTTTATTTTCACAAATTCTACCTTACATATACATGGTTATGTACAGAAGTCCCAAATTATCTCATTTCAATAAATTAAAAGACTAAATTAAATAAAGTGTGGTGTCAAAGCAATTCACTAATTATTTGAAAAGTTCAGATAGATCTTTTATGCAATGAAAGAAGTAGACTATGTAATTACATGTTTAAAAATAGTGAAAAACTGAAGAAAAAACCCTATCCTTGGGATAAGATAGGAATTTATAAGCATGGCATTAGTGCTAGAAACTATTTTCTAAAAAGACTGATAGACTTATCTTTGCAGCAATTAAAAATATATTTAGGAAAATTAAAGTTGAAAGTTAAGTAACAAAAAGGAAAATATACAAATCAAAGGTGAAGTGTTACTGCACTTAGTTTACAAACAATGAAGAATCTGATATTACAAAAAAAAAATATGAACAGGAAAAAAAGATTTAAAATAATAATAAATTAACATAAAAATAAGCAATCTCACTAGTAAGTAAGGAATTAAAGATCAAATCAAATATAAACTATTATATACATTACATGTGCAGAGCTAAAAAATTACTGGTATGGACAGATTCTTTACCAGCTGAGCCACAAGGGAAGCCCAAGAATACTGGAGCAGGTAGCCTATCCCTTCTCCAGGTGATGTTCCAGACCCAGGAAAATTGAACCACGGTCCTCTGAATTGCAGGCAGATTCTTTACCAACTGAGCTATCAGGGAAGACCATACTTCCACTATACTGGTAGAAGCATGTATTCTGCATAATATTTCTCAGTCCATTTTGTGTAATGTACCAAAATTTAAAATATGAAACATTTTATACCAATATTTTCAAAGTGACAAAGCTAAGAATTCATCCTGAGGTAATAATGTGAGAGAGACTATGTAAACATAAAACTGTAGATTCATACAAATGCGTTGAGTTGAATAAATTGCAAATGTATCCTAGACTGAAATTCTAATAGGGTCATTAAAATTATATATATTAGAAAGCTAGACAAAAGAATCCAGAAACATGTCTACCATAGATTTCATGTTTTAAAACATATTACACTACATTATGATCATATTTTATACATGCTATCTGTGATTTTCTTTTTATATGTGATCACATATTATCTTTGATTACTTGTTTTTGAAATTTTCTAAATATTTGGTAATGAACATTTTTTTTTAAATCAGAGAAGCAATGAAATGGAGCACCTAGAGATGAATTCAGTGGTATTAAAAAAGAAAGATTATTTTTCAAACACCAGAAAAAACAAACATGCAACTCTCTGAATATGTTAGAATAAAAATCATATACTACAGAAGAGTAATTTATTTTAGAAGCATTAATATGAAGAAAAAATAAATTATTACAACTAGGTCCTTAAACTGTGTGCATATTAAGAGCATAATATCTAGACTTTATTGCCTAGAACTTATAAGTTGGCTATTTCCTTTCCACAAGTTGGAAAGCTTAGGACAAGTTCAGCCTCCAAAAGTCTTATATATTAAGTGGAGCTGCAAATACAAAGAAACATTTTTGCCAGAAAATTTTATATCAAATATTTAAAGAAAAATATGATCAAAAGTGAATATGATAAAAAATATGGCAATTGTTAACTACATAAAAACTCACCTTTATATCTCAAAGTGATTAATTTTTGAACTGCATTTTAGTGTTTAGTAACATTTAATAACTGTGTAAATAACACTTAGCATGATATTTCTGAAAACTAGCTTTCCATCTTTTTGAGACACAGTGCTTTTTGAGACTTCAATAATGAATTTTATTAAATCTCAAAGCCTCCTTGTTTGAGTGAGCAAGAATAGTACCTCTTCCTAAAACATATGGCCTCTTTTATGTATATGCTTTCTACATTTGCTGTGTTCAATGACAGGGTTTACTACACCTGAATGGGGGTTGTCTGGTGAGTAGTTCATGAGCAGAGAATCTTTTGGTGCCTAAGACATCAACCTGAACAGGATGATAATAGACAACTGTAGAATTTTGCTATAGAAGTTATTTTAAATCAACACAAGTAATTTATCTTTTTTTCAACCTTCACACAAAACTCTTCTTCATGAGCTTTCAAGAAATATTTGAGCAGAATGCCAAAAGTTTCTATCAGTTCTTCAATTAAATTTTAGTCAAATATATAAAGCTGCTATAACTTCACTTTATGTCAAAATGTTTATTGATTAGCATCAAAAAATTTTAAAGTAATGCTTCTTTTCTTATGTGGCTACATTCCTGAATTTGTACTGTTAAAAAACGGTTGATTGCATGATGTTGGTTTTAATTGCGTATTTTCAGTTATGTTTTCCAGTCCCTATTTGCTTGACCTTCTAGACTAATGGTGGAGAAGGCAATGGCACCCCACTCCAGTACTCTTGCCTGGAAAATCCCATGGACGGAGGAGCCTGGTAGGCTGCAGTCCATGGGGTCGCGAAGAGTCGGACAGGACTGAGCGACTTCACTTTCACTTTTCACTTGCATGCATTGGAGAAGGAAATGGCAACCCACTCCAGTGTTCTTGCCTGGAGAATCCCAGGGACGGGGGAGCCTGGTGGGCTGCCGTCTATGGGGTCGCACAGAGTCGGACACGACGGAGGCGACTTAGCAGCAGCAGCAGCGGCAGTAGCTACACTAATGGACTCCGACATTCTATGTAAAGTACACGTGTGCGTGTTTATGTACACACACACACACACACACACACACACACACACACACACACACACAGAGCTTGGATACATGCTGGCAGTCTCCTCACATGCTGAAGCCAGTGAAGATGGCAAACGAATCAAGAAAAAGAAAACAAAAAAGACAAAGACCAAAAAAAACAAAAAATGATCTTAGTAAACTAGGAGACATTCCTGCTGTTCAGAGAGCAACTTCAGGAATATATAGTGAGAAATGAACAATCTTAATTTGCATGATTAAATTTAAGGAAATGCCACAGAGTAGGTTAGAACCCTGGGACTAGCTAGACTAGCCTTGTATGCATGAATATACTAATATTCTAATATTGTGGAAAGGAAGACGTCTTTCCTCTCTTTGGAACTACAGTAAATAATACAAACTTTATATTTGAAAATGGCTATTAAGTTGAGTTTGGTGTTACCAAACTTTTGACATCTCTCGCCCCATCTTAGCTTTTAATTGGTTAAGAGAATTTCAAAGTAAATTAATTTTTTAATAAGTTAAAAGTAAAATCCATTGATTTTAAATTAACTGGAGTTAATTTAAAGGCTCCTAAATTTTAACTTTAACTAGTAAATTATTTTCTAGTAACTTTTTCCTGAATTATAGATTAAAAATACAAAACCAGCCCTTGACCTAAAATCTAAAATCACACTTGCTAATAAGCCTTTACCAGCTCTCTCCTTGATCTTAAAGCATGTAATAGATGTTAATAATTTGAAGAAGGACTGATACATATGTACATGCAGAAATGGGATGCACCCAAAAAGCTATTAACTGGCATGAAAAACAGCAGTGTTATTTCACAGAAACACAGATTCATTTAAGTATTTTTTCCCATGAATGGTTTTATATATATATATATATATATATATATATATATATATTATATATATATATGAATCTATATGAAATCAATAAATATGATGCTTTTTAAATTACTACATAATCAAGATATTTTCATAGGGAAGCATATATTTAAACATGAGATTTAATAATTCAAAATAATTATTACATTTATAATTATGACATGTAACTTTAGACACAGTTGCTTTCCCCAAATGATCCCACTTTATTTCCATATAGTCTTCCATATGCATATCACTCTGTATCTTTTTTTTTTTTTTTGAAAATTATAGTAGCTTTATTCATAACCACCCAAATTAGAAGCATTCACGATAGGCTTCAATAAGTGAATGGCTAAAAAGACTGTGGCATGTACATACGACAGAACATTATTCAGCCACAAAATGATATAAGCTAATCAAGCCACAAAACAACACAGAAAGTGAAAGCGAAGTCACTCAGCTGTGTCTGACTCTTTGCAACCCCATGGACTATAGCTGACCAGGCTTCTCCGTCCATGAGATTTTTCCAGGCAAGAATACTGGAGTGGGTTGCCATTTCCTTCTCCAATCACTCTGTATCTTATAGCTAAAGGTTATCGATTTGATAACTGTTGGTTCAGATAGATGTGAAATCACTTATACATCAAAGCACAGAATCCAGACAGATCAAATAAAAAAGAAAATGAAAAATAGTGATAGAATGAAAGGGAGATTGATGTGTGGTAGTTAAGGGAGTAACTAGGGTTTGGAGAAGAAATTGAAGATACATAGCATAAAAATGAAATAGAAATAAAAGGAAATAAAATTTTAGTGAGATAGAAAGATAAAAGTAGAAATCAGAAAGGCTCCTATGTGAGATGATGAAGTGTAGGTAGGGAAAGAAGATGTTATAGTAATCCAAAGAGGGGAGTATAAGGAAAAATCCAGATTTCGTAATAAGCTGTGAATGTTTGTTCAATTTCTTGCTGTTTTATAGTGTTTGAAGAATGGGGCCTAAATCCCCAGTTCACTGCTCTCCACGACTTTACAGAAATATTTCATCTTCCATGTGATGACCAAGAGCCAAGATGTGCTGTGTTGTGCAGTGCTCAATCACATCAATTGTGTTCAACTCTTGGCGATGCCATGATCTCTGTCCATGGGATTCCTCAGGCAAGAATACTGGAGTGGGTTGCCATGTCCTCCTCCAGGGAATCTTCCCAACCCAGGAATAGATCCCATGTCTCCTGCATCACCTGCATTGCAGGTTGATTCTTTGCCGCTGAGCTACCTGGAAAGCCCCATAAGCCCCATAATGCCATGATATTGCCCCACAATTTAACCCCTCTGGCTTCAGAGCTGCCATTGGCAATACAGTCAACTCTAAACTTATACGTATACATGTTTACCCGCACACGTGTATGTACCTGTGCACACAGTAGGCAAGGTTTGGTTTCTACCTTAACTGTTTCCTTCTCTTCCTTTTTATCAAAAGAATATTTTTAACTGTAAGTGAATGAAACAACTCAAAATCCATGTTTTCCCACTCAATCCCATTCTATAATATTCTGTTTTAAAAATCAAGCAAGGTACAAGGAATGCATGTGCAAAACTCAAATTGTTCATATTTAAAGAACTTTTAAAAATATGAAATATGTTCTCAATTTAAAAGAACTCTAAATCGCACATCATTTTCATATAGATTTCACCTTTATGGTAGCAAATTGAAGTGCAAATCATAGTGCATTTAAATCTACATTTCTTGCAAAAGCATGTCCAAAAGTTTGCCACCAGTGAATTATATTCTTGATTAGCTTAGAGTACTCTGAAACAGGAAGCAAAAAAATAATTCTGAGCTTAAATAAATGTCTACCTTCAATAGCTTAGCAAGCAAGCATTAGCAAATGCTTTGCATTCTATTTTCTTACAGCAGTCCTATAAAACAATAAACCCCTGAAAGCAATTACTTTAAATTTATTTTTACTCTACATTGAAGCAGAAAATATTGTCATGCAAAAGTTAGCATTGAACTTGTATAATAACAGAGATTTATTGAGACAAGGAACAATGCTGATTAAAAAATAAAAGCATTGAAATATACCCTAACATCTTTCCTGAAACACCTGATAATAATTATCTTAGGAAAAGGTGGTGCTGAAAACAGCATACATGATACTGCCAAAAGGAGAGTTAATTTTATTTTAAAGGATTAAACCATAAATTACTTTAAAATTTGTGAGAAAAAAATATATCCTTTCTAAAGTCAATGTAATCAATTCACAAGAATTTTTCACAAGAGAAAAAATTCTTAGACTATAACATTCAAAGAGGTTATATGAAAATCATATTCAAGAGCCTATCCAAATCTTACTCAGGAACTAATTAAAAATATATATGACTGGATTTTTAAATATCTGTTTAACAATGTATATTCCAACATTATTTATTGCCATCTCAATCTAGATTTTAATATAATAATTGGTTAGGTTTTCCTCATATGTTAAAAATGTTCTCTTTTCAAAACTTTAATTCTAAGTTCAGTTCAGTTCAGTCGCTCGGTCGTATCCGACTCTTTGTGAGCAGAACTGTAATTTTCTTACTTTTGTGGCATCTGTGTATTCAAAGGATAGTAAGCATTTAATAAATTAACGTTGACTAATATGTGCTATTATTGGTTCACAGTTAGCTATTCCCTTGCTGCCTTTGCTATGCCTTCCTGAGAAAAACATCTGAGAAAAATGTACTTTTTCAACGTAGAAGGTTTTCTTCTCCTTTTACTTTGGTCTTGGCTCTAGGACTTTGACTCAGTCAGACGTGGTTCTATTCATCTCACTCTGTGACCCGTTAATTTACTTAGTCGCCATCCAGTAATCATTCCATCCCTATGTAAAAGGGTCATGATAATAATATTTATCTGATAGAGTTATTGTGGTACATGGAAAGCAAGCAGATGTGACATAAGCTATAACCGGGCAGAAGCTGGAAATGCACTTACATGGCTCTGTCTCTTTCTGAACTTCTACTGTTTTTCCATGAGAACATACAGGTCAACAAACCCCAGTGGGGCCCAATGGACTTGCCCATGACCAACAGTCCTCAAGTAACATGAACTAGAAATAAATGTCTGCTGTCATAAGCCTCTGAGATTTTGGTGTTGCATGTTGCAGCAGGTAAGACTGACTATGCCAGATGCATCATAAGTACCGTAATTATTTATTGTAACTACTTAAAATGTACAAGCATACATGGGACACAGTTCAACTGCTGATAAGATGCATCAGAAGAAGCTCACCGAAACCCTAAGCCTTCCACTCCTGTGGGTAGAGTCAGGAATTTTGTATAAGATTAACAGGAGACTCCTAATCAGAGCAGATCTGTTCCTCAGAGCTAATTGCAGGTTCACTCTTAAGGGAAGGGAAGAGGAGAGAAAGTTGCCCTTTGAATGATGGTACTAGTTATGTGGAGCCTACACATTAAGATTTGGATGTTCTGAAAAACTGACTGACTAAAGATTGCAATTTGATTCCTCACAACTGGTCCAAAATAATCTGTTCACATGTGAGGAAAACAAGGTGGATATAGCTTTAAAATGGAGTTATTACAGCTCAGAATGGTTTACTGAGCTTAAAAACAAAGTTAAAAAAAAAACTCACTTTCAACCTACTTAATGATGGCATTTCATCTCTTTTCAAATAAGGAAATGCAGAAATAAACTTTAATAAAAATTAAAATATATTTATTCCAAGTATTCTTCTTTGTTTTTAAGATCAATGTGGTAAATTATCTAATATTTTTTGATAAAATATTAATTTATATTTTTATGATAGTGGCATGGGAACAAGCTCTAACCTATATTTACTAGCACATATATAAAGAATGATAAATTGTGGGTGCAGATAATGGTGATTGAGATAGGTCTAGGACAGGATTGAAAATTATCAAAAAGCTACTAAGTATCCGGAGCTTATTGTCAAGGTAAATGAGATGTGACCTTTATTTATCTAAAGAATCCTCACTGGAAATAAGAATAAAGTCCATGACCTGAAATAAGAAGATTGGCTCTAGCCCTCTTTAGTGACCAGATGCTACTGCTACAATACTGGTGACTTTGGGGTTTCATTTAAAGAAATTGTTCTATTTGTAAATGAGTATTTGCCTAAAGTAAGTAGATGGGGTGGTTAAAGTGTATGAAAGACACTGGTTTAAACAACATTAAAGAAATCACCATTAAAATAACATTAAACATCGTTAAAAATGAATTTATTCAAAAAATGTTCTATTGAACTTTAATTCTTCATCAAATTCACAAAACCCAAGACTATAAATGAATGTATAGGTGGATAGGTAATTTGTTAAATGCCAAAAAAACTTCTCCAATTCATTGTTAGCTAGAACTTAGTGATTTCTGCTGTTAAGTCCCCACCTGGCCTGTCATTTGCACCCCTAGATCAAATGTCTCTTTTTTAGAATCAAGAGTATCAAATCTACCCTTTTTTCAGAATGCCATGAAGAATGCCATTGTAACAGCAACTATTATATAGTTCATAAGAATTTTTTATGTGCTTTTCAATTCATATCTCTATCATTTCCCTGTCTCCATAGCCCACCTCCTTCAATGACTAATCTTGAATGCATGCCTTTATTTTTTTTAACCTTCATGCCGTATTTTATATATTTTTTAAAAATTTTTTCTTCTTGAAAACAGTTTTTTTTTCATTAATCAAAAAATGAGTGATTGTAACCTCGATGTCATCGTGTGTGTGTGTGTGTGTGTGTGTGTGTGTGAAAGTCGCTCAGTCGGGTCCGACTCTTTGCAACCCCAAGGACTATACAGTCTGTGGAGTTCTCTAGGCCGGAATACTGGAGGGGGTAGCCTTTCCCTTCTCCAGGGGATCTTCCCATCCCTGGGATCGAACCCAGGTCTCCCACATTGCAGGGGGATTCGTTACCAGCTGAGCCACAAAGGAAACCCCTGTGTCACTGTAACCTAACCTAATGTCATCTAGGCTTACCATTCAGCTTCAACACATATTAATATTAGAAGTATTTTCTAATATAAATATTACAGATCTCAGAACAGAATCCTGCACAATTTCAGAATTTTTAAATGACATTTAAAAAATAAATAAATAAATGACATTTTATTATAAATCTTCATTGAGGTTTTATAGAGTCAGGAAAACATACAAGAGCAAAAATCTAGGAGTACATATATTAGTAATTCTGCTTAAATTTAAGAAGTCAATATTGATTGAAACTTGGACAAAATACTTTGTATTTGCGCTACAAATGACAAAGAATGCATTTTAAAAGAAACATCTCCTTAATTAAAATCCCAACAAGAAAGTATATTTGCAAATATTCAAATTTGAAACGATCAAAAATAAGACATAATTTCTCAATTTGATTGTTATTTCTTTTTTAGTATTAGTAAAAGCATGTTATGTGATTACTTAGATATCTTCCATGCTTTTAATATGCTGGTTTGATATGAAAATAAAATTAGATTCTTCACAAATAAAAACTATGATGTTTCCTTATAATTTCAGTGGCCAAAATATTTTTTCAGAATAATTTTATTACTTTATGGTAATTTTTACTCATTACACAATTTAATTTTTCTGAATAAAATGTGCATTCTTACAGTACTACACAATATTGAATAATGTTAAAACATACCCATTTTCATATTAGGATCAACTTAATACTATAAATTTGAGAATGATTCTTTGCACTCTATTTCAAGCTCAGTTCTCACAATTACAATGAATCTGCTAAGGGTTTGCTTTGACTATTGAAATTGTTTTAAAGATCTTATTGAAACCATGATTTTAATTTTAATTTTTGAAAATTATTTTCTGCAAAATATGTTGGAAACCTTGTTTCTCCAAATTATTTAATATTAACGTCTTGGAGAAATATACCTTTGGATGCTTTTCTTCACACAGATATCTTCACATTCAATTAAATATAGTTTAGCGAGCCTCTCTTCCTGTGAAGACATATACAGGTTACAGAACTTCAGAGAAGATTAAAGTATGGTGTGTTCCTTCATGGAAATCACAATTTCTAGGGGTGACAGACACATACACACTACAAATATTTCATGGTAGGTGATATGCAGTCTGCTGTGAAATGTATGTTGTGGAAGCATTTGATGAGAAAGCCTCCACTGAACATGTAACTGGGCCTGTGCTCCAGAGACATTCCTGCACTGGATTTAAGGCTCTTATGTCACCATCTTGAATTCTCATCATTTTTAATAAGGGGCATCACATTTCCATTTTGCCCTTGGCTAGTCTTAAATTTGAGCCTCTGTGCATGGCAGCCAAGGGCAGATGATGAACACTGGTGAAACAGAGTAACTTTAAACTTCCCAAAATACTTGATATTTGATTTGGTGAATTCATTTGAAAGTGAATTGGAATCTGGAAGGAGAGCAGGACAGGAGGAGAGACCAATAATTCCAGAGAAAAGATGTAGTACAAAGTCATGAAGCAAAATTTGCTTAGTAATAATAATGAGGCTCTTATATCTAAGCAAGATGAAGTTAAAAGAATAATTTGTAATCACATTTCCAAGAGGCTTAAAGGCCTAGCTAGAAGCCTAGATTTAATTTACACAAAAGTGCTAACTTGAAGCAAGGAAATGAAATGTAAGTTGGTGCTAAATGTGAAGTCGTGAAGACTAGCAAGTGGAAGTTTGCTAGAAGATAATGAAGAAATCTAAATAAACTGTCATGATAGGCTACAAAGGGCAATGAAAGTGGCAATGAAGAGATGGGTATGCAAACAAATATTCAAGGGAACATACTGTTTTATAAACAATACCCACTATTTGCCTTTTAATCTTGAAAGAGAGCACATAATTTTACCACTCTCATGGAAACGGAAAAAAATGATAGCGTAGCGTACTTAGAAAGTAATGCAGATTCTTTTGTTCAAAAGTTATTAACAACCTATAAATGAGGTTACCAAACCTTTATTGCAAAGAGTTAGCAATTTTCAGTGAAAGCAAAAATGAAGACGCTTAAAAAACAAAATCCTGATTAAAGATCCATTAAAAATACAAATTACAAACTATCTCATCTGCATGGTTTATTCCTATACCTCTATCTAAAGCATCAAATTAATCAATTACATGCCACAAAGTCAAAGTAAAAACTAATATTAAAATGAGCTTAATGCAATGGAGTCAAATCAGTTGATTTAGTAATTTTTTTTTCACTTCTCAACTTACTCCTTTGTAACAGGAATGTGATCATATTAATTATGAAAATGACCCATTAGTCAATATAATATTTTTCCAAATACAGATCTGGAGAGAGACACTGAAGATTTTACTTTGGACTAAAACACTTGTACGAGATGTCAAATCAGCAAGCTAATATCTCTAAAGTATCATTTTTTTTAATCAACTTATTTTCTGTGTGTGTGTGTGTGCTCAGTTGCATCCAACTCTTTGCCACATCATAGACGGCAGCCCACCAGGCTCCTCGGTCCATGGGATTCTCCAGACAAGAATACTGGAGTGGGTTGCCATTTCCTTCTCCAGGGATCTTCCAGACTCAAGGATCAAACCCACATCTATCCCCTGTGTCTCCTGCATTGGCAGGCAAATTCTTTACCATTGCACCACCCACCCGCACATGCGCGCGCACACACACACACACACACACACACACACACACACATAATGTCTCTCAAGTATTTTTTTTTTAATCAACTGCTTTTCCCTATTTGTTGAAATTTCACTTATGATTACTATTTGGTCAACTGTTTTTCTCATGGTTGAGTATTTTTAAATGATTATAACTTATTCACAGCCAAACTTTACTTAAATGCATATATTTTTAATATTGATTAACAAAATATATAAAATTTACTGCCATTTAGAAATAAAACATTTTATCTAAGTGAGAAAGTTATATGTATTTACAATTACATTTATAAATATGCATTTACAAAATATGTACCTGATATAGAACTTGGATTCAGGATATAAAAAAATTCTGATAACTCAATAATAAGACAAAAAGATTCCATTTTAGAAAGTGGGCAAAAGATTTAAACAGATGCTTTAACTGCATGAGAATCTTTCATTTAAATGTAATCAGAGTATGCTTACTGATAATATAGTACAGTCCAAGACCAGATATGTCTAAAGTGGGATAGAAAAGAGAGAAAATGACAACCCTTGACTTCAACAAGACTATAATCCTTGAACTTGGAATAATTCTGTGTAGATTAATTAATTGATTGATTTTTCTCTTAAAAACATACACTTCACTTTATGGAATCCATCTCAAGGACCTCCCATGTTTGCCAGATTTCCAAGATAAAGTGCCAATGAAATTGAAATATTAGAAGGGATTGGAGAAGTAGTAGAGAAAATCCCAGAGGTGAATGAGAACTACAACCTCTGTGGGTCCTGAATGTGAACTGCAAGCATGAAGCTGTGTCTGATGAGTGCGATGAGTGTTGTAAGAAAATAAAAATAAAAAAGTTAAAGTAAACAAGAGTAATCAAAAGTATCTTCTAAGCCATACTAAGCTAAATTTCTCAACTGCATATATTTGAAAGAGAGAGAATTTTTAAGAAACAAAAAGTAGTTTTGAATAGATATCATTTAAAGGTGTCAGGTAGTAAAACACAAGACAGAAGAGTTTTCAAACATCCAGTGTTTCCTTTCTTGATTCTTCATATAGATTCTTATATGAAAAAATAGAATAAATGAATCCAGTGGAGTATCTGTGAAGAATACAATTTACTTAAAACGTGTACTAGGTCTTGAGAGTCTTTGAGAATTTCTCTTGGGAAGGAACTGTAAAGTTGACTTCGGGGGTAAATTGTAGAAAGCGTAAATGTTTTTCAACCAGATCGTATTACAAATCTTCATTGCATTTGAGCAGGAATGGGTCTAATAATTCCCCTAACTGGTTATTCTAGACAAAAATAAACAGTTATATCTCTTTATTTATGGAGAAAGTGGTTTTAAGGAGCAAAAAAACATGGTTTCAAGGCCACTGAAGTTAAGCAATATATATTTAGGTCATATATTAGGCTGGATTCTTGAAAATGCATGAGATTTATTTCTAACAATTCATGCACTGGGAAAATTTGGCCAATAATAAATTCAGAACATACAGTAATAAAGAGTAAGCAAATAACATTAAAAATAAGTATCAACCGTTAAACTGCAACTGGAGGGATGTAGATGAGATATGAAAAAATAGTTCTTCCTCTCATTAGAGCAGTTAAACACAAGAATAGGTTATCAGGTAAAGTCTCTCTAGACTCTTCTTGAAGGTTTTTAACATCTAAGAGGCAGCCATTTATCTTGAATCCTTGAGGTAAGTCCTGTCTGATGGTAAATGAAGGACTAGATGACCTCTGAATTCAAGTCTTAAGTTACTTGTTACCAGCTGCATGATTCAGTTATTCAAGCAGTCATTTTAATTCAGAAGTGATAATCAGCAATGTTAAACATGCTACATGCTACAAATTAAATATTTTCCAATTTAAACATATGAAGAAATCATATTAAAAAATGTGTGGGTCACAGATTAAGATCATCATTTCTAAATACAATCAGAATTAGTTGTTTAAAGACTAACTTTCAGATGCTAAAATTAGCAATATGGACACCATTTAAAATTCCATTATACTTAGGTGATATTGGAAATATGTGCAGGCATTTATACAAAGAGTTGCAGAAATGTTATTTTTGAATAATACAGATGATATGACAAAATTTATAGAAGAAATGTTCTTGGTGCTTTATACATTGTGATTAATTTAAATAGATATTTAAATCTCTCCCTTTTCCTTCTTACTCTCAATCCAAATCATGAAAAAGTTCAATTCTATGTTTGGCACAGATGACTTCAAGGAAAATAAATTGTGCCAGTCAAAAGAGCAAAGGATCAACAAACAAATGAGCGCATAACAGAGATAGTGTCATTCTAAAAAGTTACAAGGTTTCATCTTATTTTGTTATCTTGATTCTATGTAATTCCCGCTCTGCTTTTCTCATCTCTAGAAACTAAGTATTATCATGCACAACAAATAAAAAGTAAAACAGTATTTTAAACTATGACTGTAAAAATTCTACTATTGTTACTTAAGGAAATATCTAATATATATGCAGATGCATGTATAGTTAAATCATTTAAATATGTATTATAAAATAAATCATATGTTTTACAAAAAAAGTTATTTTCATTAGAACTTCTATTTGAAAACTTTTTAAAAAACATTAATTCATAGTAAAAAATAAAATATGGACAAAATTAGACCAAAATATCATCAGACAGTGATTATATCTGGATTATACAGACAACATTCTATAATATGGGTATCATTAAAATTATGATTTTTAAAATAACACAACTGCTCCAACTCTATTGCTTTAATCATAAGATTTTATAGGCTCACAGAACAAAGTGTGTGGTAAACTAGATGGCATTGACGTTCTTCACAACTAACTTAGTAAATATTTTTAGAACAAAATTTCCACTATTTGCAAACAAAGCCTAAACTTAGGATTTTGAACTTGTTTGAATTTTTACCTATATTCAAAAAACACTCAAGATTGCTCCAAGCCAAGGTCATGCTGACCCTTACATATCATAATTCCTTATCATTTAAGGTAAACAAATTCTTTTAAATGAAAATGTTGTTTTAGTTTACAGCTAGAATAAAATAATAAATTATGATCTCCCTCTTCAAGTTAAAACAGCACTTTATTCCAACAAATTTAATCAAATTTAAATTACTTTCAATAAGTTATTCCCCTTGCCCTCTAAAATCAACAAACTTTTCCTAATATAGCAACCTTACAAATTTTTTAAACTTTTACTGAGAAAAAAATGAAATGTTTTAAATGAAATTAAACTAATCTAAACACTTGATGCAATGACAACAACAGTAACTGAATATATCTGAGGATTAGTTAAGAGTGATGATAGAGTAATCCATAATGAATACAATCCAAAATATACTCTAAGTTTTAATTTTCTCTGTTGCAATGTTTAATTGACAAAAACACAAAGAACACATAAAAGGACCCATGGCAGAGACAGGTCACAAACTGAAGATTTCTTCTTTTCTTTCGGTTTTTTTTTTCCCCCTTTCTGTTTTGTAACCATGGTAAAACAATAGAAGTGAACTTTCCCTGAACTTTTCTCTTTAAAGCCTTGGGTCCACGTTGACCCAGCAGGGCAAGCTGGAACCTGATACTATCAACCCAAGGGCTGCTAAAGCAATCAGGTTCAACAACCATATACGTTCCCTAATGTCATTTTGCCACAAAGTCAAGGCAAAAGCAGGCTATTTCTAGTAAAGAATGTCTTTCTATTGTTTCAGAGATTAATTCAATAGTCTAAACGTGCATAAAACAAGAACTAAATGGCAAACTACAGAAATATATTACTGTTTTCTTGTAATTATATAAATACCAAAGTTTATTTCCAGATAAGGCCCAATCCCACAAAAAATAAAAGCTCCTAGATCTATTATTAATGAGCAGGTGATTTAATTGATCATAGATTTAGATGATCTTACGTTAACGAACTCATGTTACTGTACTCTCGTGGTAACCTGTTTTAAAAGGTAATGCTGCTTAAGAAATTTTTTTCATGTTCTTCTATAGGCAATTAAGGTATGAAGACATAACTGATTAAATGTACTATTAAAGGATGTATTTGTTATTTCTGTTACTGCAGCATGATATATAATGAATTAAACTGTAGTAACACAATTCCCACCTCTATTAGTCAAAGGAGTACTGGCATTTTAACAAAAGTGACTATATCCAAGAATAGAAAGATAAATATAATTTCTAATACACATAAATAAACATATGGAAGTAGATTAGGTTCAACCTTTTTTCAACTCCTAATGTTTGACTACAATGTTATAAAAATAGTATTATAGTTAGGTTGATACAATAATGAAAATTTATTCTATCATTAGTTGACACTCTTTCAAAATGCTTATATAAATACTTATAAGAAACAGCACATATATGAGAAACTAACAATTAATAATTACTTTCATATTCTAATCACATTGCTTAAATAGATACTCAATTATATTACTTCCCCTTGAATATTATCCCCTATGGGCTTAATGCATACTTTCATGGAAACAGTTTCAATGTTTCCAATAGTAGTTGGTATATCATGCAGATGAGATTTTGGCTATAGTAAAAATAGGTTTTTGCATACCAATGAGAAGAAATCAGAATTCTGTCCAACAGATAAGAGGAGTTTAAAATACAGAAATTGAATGCATAAATATGGAGGGACAGTTCGAGAAAATCCAGGGCATTAGGCACTGTAAAAAACAGGTGTTTTTTACAGTAAAATGTTACACCATTTTAAGGTGTCCTTAAAATGGTAATCTCCCAGAATAATATAGCAAGATAGTACATTTTTGAAAAGTAAAGCAACGTTTAAAACAGCAATGTTTTTCATACATTAACTGGTTCAAGTAAGTCAATTATTAGTCAATACTCAGTTGTGTAGGTATATTTGTTTGTGTGGGTGCATGCTAAGTTGCTTCAATCCTGTCTGACTCCTTGCCACATTATCACCTGTAGCTCACTAGGCTCCTCTGTCCATGGGATTCTCCAGGTAAGAAACTGGAGTGGGTTGCCATGCCCTTCCCCAAGGAATCTTCCCAACCCAGGGATCGAACCTGCATCTCTTATGCCTCCTGCCATGGCAGGAGGGTTCTTTACCACTAGCACCACCTGGGAAACCCTAAAATGCACGTGTATATGCATGTGTTTTGTGTCTGTGTTGTATTAAGACATCAATAAGAAAGAATAAAATTTTAAGAAAGAAAGAAAAGGTTAGTGACTCAATCATGTCCAATTCTTTGCAACTCTATGTACTGTAGCCCACCAGGCTCCTCTGTCCGTGGGATTCTCCAGGCAAGAATACCAGAGTGGGTTGCCATCTTTCTCCAGGGGATCTCCCCAACCCTCGAACCCTGTCTCTCACATTGTAGGCACTTTCTTTACTGTCTGAGCCACCAAGGAAGCCAAATAGAAAGGATGGAAAGAAGACCAGAAAACCAAGAAATAAAATACGCAAGGGGACACCTAACTAACTAATCAAGTTTTTCAGGCGTTGATAGTGGATTTGTTAATCCTCTTTACTCTCAGTTTGAGAACTTAAGGCATTAAGACTGAAACGACTGATGAAGAAGGGATGATAACATGCATACACAGGATACTTATGTGCTAGGTGAGTAACACTATCTTGTATCATTTAAATTCCAATAGTCCTCGAAGGCAGATATTGTCTCTACTTCTCAGATGAAGAAATTAGAGTTGACTGGTCCAACAGCATGACTCATGAATTTTATATTTTTCTGTCAGGCCCATGTAACTCTCATTTCAAAGTGTACACTTACTCCATTATTATGGTACCTCTAAATAACAGTGACAATATTGACAATAGATCACTTGACCATGGATCAGAAGACAGAAGCTGTCACTCTTTAGATGTGTGACCTTGGCAACTCACTTAACTTTTAGAAGCCACATCTTTCCTTCCCTAACAAGTTCAAGTGATGCCATGGCAGATAAAATTTTAAAATCTGAAATAAAATAGTCAAAGACACTCCTATCATAAAGTGTCTAATAAGCAGAATGTGAACAGCGAAAGTACAGGAAAAAGCTAAGTCAGCGTATTCTCTGATTTCCAAGGGTACATTTTTCTAACCTAGTTCCTAATTTGTGCTGTTGTCTTCACCTTATTTCTGTCTTAATGTTCCTATTCTTCCTCCTGCCCTGCCTGGTTTCACTGGGTAAAGACATCAAACAGGAATTTTAATAGTTGTCAATACTTACCAGTGCATACAGATTATACAAATGAACAGTAGTTTCCAGTGAGAAAAATATCTCAAATAAACTATATAAGTAAAAAGATAACTTTCAGTTGAGTAGGAGTACTAATGAGCTCTACATATTAATCTTTTTTGGTTCTCATTTCTGAAAAAGAAACCACAATTATAGTTCTTAGATGGAAAATTTTGTAACCCACAATAATTTCTATATCAGATTAAAAAATGAAGTGATAGTCACTCAGTCGTGTCTGACTCTTTGCAACCTTAAGGATTGTATCCCACCAGGCTCCTCTGTCCATGGAATTCTCCGAATACTGGACTGGGTAGCCATTCCCTTCTCCAGGGGATCTTCCTGACCCAGGGATCAAACCCAGGTCTTCTGCACTGCAAGTGGATTTTTTACCATCTGAGTCACCAGGGGTCTAATTCATCAATGATTAAAACAACCTTTAAAAAAATTAGAAATAAATAATATTTTCCTTTTTCTCTAGAGTTCCAGAGCTCTTTCCATTGCTGTACCAAACATCTGGAGATTTCACGGTATTTCAAATTCAGTATGTCAAAAGTAAACTTTTTATCTTTCACCCTAAGCCTGCATCACATTACTTCCTATATTCCATATCTGTTAACATGCCATCATGTATCCAATTTCCAAAGCCAAACCCAGGGTCAATCCCAATTCCTCCATCTCTTTTTGAGTATCTTCTACTTCTCAACTCAGTGGTCACCAGACTCTACTGATTCTACCTCTGGTATTTCTTTGCTCACTCTTTTCTTCATTCATATGGCTCTTGTTTTATTTCAAGTCCTTTCACTTGTGTTCCTATAGTGTTCTGACCTAGGTATTCCACATAGAAGAAACATTCCAATACCTTCAGTGCATTCTGCAAATCTTCCCCAGCTCACCAGATTTCTTACCATAGCAGATCAGAACTTTTTAAGATCTAATGCCTCAATTTCTCTCCAGTGAAATTTCTCAAAGCTTTCCCAGCCTCAGTCTGCAGTTGGTGCGTAACTACTTTTATATATCCATGCTTTGGAGATGCTAATCCTTCTGCCTGAAATGCCCTTTCCTTCAATTGTCCAATTCAGACTTTCTTCAATTCAGACTTAAATTGAAGAAACTAGGGAAAACCACTAGACTAGATTCAGGTATGACCTAAATCAAATCCCTTACAATTATACAGTGGAAGTGACAAATATATTCAAAGGATTAGATCTGATAGAGTGCCTGAAGAACTATGGACAGAGGTTTGTGACATTGTACAGGAGGCAGAGATCAAGACCATCCCCAAAGAAAAGAAATGCAAAAAGGCAAGATGGTTGTCTGAGGAGGCCTTGCAAAGAGCTGTAAATAGAAGAGAAGAGAAAGGCAAAGGAGAAAAGGAAAGATATGCCCATTTGAATGCAGAGTTCCAAAGAATAGCAAGGAGAGATAAGAAAGCCTTCCTCAGTGATCAGTGCAAACAAATAGAGGCAAACAATAGAATGGGAAAGACAAGAGATCTCCTCAAGAAAATTAGAGATACCAAGGGAATATTTCATGCAAAGATGGGCACAATAAAGGACAGAAATGGTATAGACCTAACAGAAGCAGAAAGAATACACAGAAGAACTATACAAAAAAGATCTTCAGGACACAGATAATCACAATGGTGTGATCACTGACCTAGAGTCAGACATCCTGGAATGCAAAGTCAAGTGGGCCTTAGGAGGCATCACTATGAACAAAGCTAGTGGATATGATGGAATTCCAGTTGAGCTATTTCAAATCCTAAAAGATGATGCTGTGAAGGTGCTGCTCTCATGCCAGCAAATTTGGAAAACTCAGCAGTGGCCACGGGACTGGAAAAAGTCAGTTTTCATTCCAATCCCAAAGAAAGACAATGACAAAGATGCTCAAACTACCACACAATTGCTCTCATCTCACACGCTAGTAAAGCAATGCTCAAATTCTCCAAGCCAGGCTTCAGCAATATGTGAACCATGAACTTCCAGATGTCCAACTGTATTTAGAAATGGCAGAGGAACCAGAGATCAAATTGCCAATATCTACTGGATCATCAAAAAAGCAAGAGAGTTCCAAAAAAACATGTATTTCCGCTTTATTGACTATGCCAAAGCATTTGACTATGTGGATAACCACAAACTGTGGAAAATTCTTAAAGAGATGGGAATACCAGACCACCTGACCTGCCTCTTGAGAAACCTGTATGCAGCTCAAGAAACAACAGTTACAACTGGACATGGAACAACAGACTGGTTCAAAATAGGGAAAGGAATATGTCAAGGCTGTATATTGCCACTCTGCTTATTTAACTTATATGCAGAGTACATCATGAGAAATGCTGGACTGGATGAAGCACAAACTGGAATCAAGATTTCCAGGAGAAATATCTATAACCTCAGATATGCAGATGACATCACCCTTATGGCAGAAAGTGAAGAAGAACTAAACAGCCTATTGATGAAAGTGACAGAGTGAAAAAGTTGGCTTAAAACTCAACATTCAGAAAACTAAGACAATGGCATCTGGTCCCATCACTTCATGGCAAATAGATGAGGAAATAGTGGAAATGGTGACAGACTTTATTTTTTTGGGCTCCAAAACCCCTATAGATGGTGACTGCAGCCATGAAATTAAAAGATGCTTGCTCCTCAGAAGAAAAGCTATGACCAACCTAGAGAGCATATTAAAAAGCAGAGACATTACTTTGCCAACAAAGTTCAATCTAGTCAATCTATTGTTTTTCCAACAGTCATGTACGGATGTGAGAGTTGGACTATAAAGTTGAGCGCTGAAGAATTGATGCTTTTGAAATGTGGTGTTGGAAAAGACTCTTGAGAGTCCCTTGGACTGCAAGGAGATCCAACCACTCCATCCTAAAGGAAATCAGTCCTGAATAACCAGTGGAGGGACTGATGCTGAAGCCAAAACTCCATACTTTGGCCACATGATGTGAAGAACTGACTCATCAGAAAAGACCCTGATGCTGGGAAAGACTGAATGCAAGAGGAGAAGGGGATGACAGAGAATAAGATGGTTGGATGGCATCACTGTCTCAATGGACGTGAGTTTGAGTAAACTCGGGAGTTGGCGATGGACAGGGTGGGCTGGCATACTGCAGTCCATGGGTTTGCAAAGAGTGGGACACAACTGAGCAACTGAAATGAACTTAACTCATTTGTTCATGGGGGAAACCCTCAGCCAATTTACATCCACTCCTTCCCTAATCTCCCCAGGTATGTGTAACTCATTAACTTCTACCCACATCCACATGTCAATATAATAATTTATGTATCATTTCTTTCTAGGCACACAAAGCCTTTGTATGAAATAACTCTGTTCTATTTATTGATATTTCTCCAGTATTCAACACAGCCTGCCAACTAGCTGAAAATTAAAGTTATAATTGGTGGATAAATCACCTGGAAAAGGAATAAATTAATAATTTTCAAAAAAGTATAGTGTATCAACTAAATTACCAGGACACATTAAAATACAGAAATCATCTCTCTGAAAAATAGTTATCCTTCTTTAAATTAAGAGGTATAATATAAGATAATAAAGATTCATTTAAGGATTATTTTTATTGAATAATCAATTATGTAAATACACATGAAATTTAAGTTACACAAAAACTCTCGTAAAATAATTTAGAATTGTATGTGCTGCAAAACATTTTAGTTAAAAATGCTCTTGTGCCAATCAAATAATATAAAATATTAAGTCATCATTGCCCTTTAAAATCCTTTCAATGAGAATTCCCTAATTGTACTTTCACTTTATCTCTCAGTACCAGTAAGTAAATAAATTAACAAAATAGCTTTTATCACACAGAATAACCTTTTAACTGAGGGATTATCTCTGGTTTATTTTTCATTTCTTTCACTGCAGATAGCAGTTCATGCCTCATTGATTAGTTTGCTAAGGTGGTGACCAGAAATGAAAACACAGTCTTTCAGATACTGCAAGGACCTGAATGTGTAACCATGCACACACACACACACACACACACACATATATACACACATACATTCCATGCTTCTCTCTCTGGGATTTAGTTTGTAAGAAACAAAGAGTCAAGTATTACAAATATTTAATTTCTATTAGCCTATGCTCAAGTATAACTCCATCTCTTAAATTTATTTCTCATATTGTTAATATTTTTTCATTAAATAGTATTTAGGTTTTTATCATAAGTAAACTGTGCATTTCATGACAACTTTCAGGGAAAGATAATATAAAGTCAAAGGAAAAAAAAAACCTAGTTTCCTTTAGATTTCTACCATTCTGAATTCAGTGATAGCCTTTATATATATATATATATATTCCATTGGATGTACATTTACATTTGAGACTTGCCATATTAATCACTAAGCTCATTATGTCCACTCATATCTTAGATGTTAGATGCAACTAATATCCTGTTCCTTTCTTCAGCCAAAATATCAGGAATTATTAATCCAAAGAAATTCTTAAACAGAAAGAAATCACAGAAATCAACTGTGACAGTGAGTGTTGATTAGAGTAACCACAGCCAGGAAGAGCAAACCATTCTGACCTGGTCTGGTGCTACTCGGGACTGCTGAATCCTCATGTTTGAAAAAAAATCATTGCTCACCAAGCCTACAGCAGGAAAGAATAAAACATAGGTTTGAAAGTGTTCAAAATTCAGAACAACAGAAGAGGAAAGACATGATGTGGCTCCACATGAGAAATAAAAGCTTTGAAGGCGATTAGAACATAATAAGAAGTATTCTTGCTTGGGAAATCCCAAGGACAGAGGAGCCTGGCATGCTACAGTTCATGGGGCCTCAAAAGAGTTGGACACGACTTAGTGACTAAACAACAACAAAGAACCTTTCCACATCTGATATAGGGAAACCAAATAAAAGACACATTCAATTCATTCCTTTTGTGTCTGAGCTCAAAGATAAAGGGGAAAGTATTTTGACCAAACATGGGAAGAGTCTGTTGAAAGTTAGAGGCAAAATTATCTTCTTCTAAGATCCTTGTCCCTTCCAATGTCAAGCAGAAGTTGGACAAATTATTCAAATTATCAGGGAGACTGAAAAAGAGACAATCGGCATTTGGTACAGATTTTAGCTCACTCACTGCTGAGGTTTCTTTTAATCAGGAATTTGATGATTCCTGTCACTGCGACACACTCTCCATCCCAAGTCCAGTTGGTCATGTATTCAAAGATACAGTTTCTTTTCCATTTCATTTGCTATTTCATTAATTGCTTATTTCCTTATACTCTTTTGTTATCCTAATATGGTTCCTCTGGCAACTCTTCTCAAGTACTATGTGTCCTACCCACTGCTTTTCAAATAAAGAACACCAGGCAAGATGATTTTGAGTAAAATCAAAGCAAGTTTCAGGAAAATTATAACTTGGCAGTCCTCATGTCTCCTCTTGTTAACTGTGCTTACTACTTCCATAGATATTTAAACCCATCACCTGGGTCATCCACACTTTTCAGTATACTGCTTTCAACAATCAATGAAACCCTGCAAGAATTTAATTGATAATTAAAGTTAAAAGCTTAAATTATGAATATTTGAAAGAGGCTCCTTCTTCTTTACAACCTTCACTGGAGGTTGTAAATGCAGCCGCTAGTGCTATTTCTCAAGAAAAAAAATAAATGAAACCTTTGCAGGCCACCTTTGAAAGGTTACCTTTGACCTAATATGAGAATGACTTATTCCATCATAGGATTAGCTGCTCAAAGAACACCAGGACTCCCTTGTCTTATTGTAGCATCTCCAAACCTCTTCGTTTGACCTTTTGATCCTTTTACAAACTTCTTACCACAAATTCTTACCAACTGATTACAATTAGTTTTCATACTGCAGTTTCTTGCATATGTAATAGACACATTAAAATTATTTGTCGTGCTGGAGTAAAATGGACTGTCTTCCAGAAATAAAAAATGCCTGATACTGTTTGTACTGTCCTCACAGTCGGCAAGCTTTGTATGTGTTATGTCATTATCAGTATTTTTCCTTTTGGGTGCAAGAGGGGTTGACATCTCTTCTTCCATCAAAAATGGATTTAAAAAATAACTGCCCATGAAGCCTCACCTAATTGTATTGACTGTTTCCACCTTTACTCCTGTATTTATCTTTGCTGTTTTTCCATTCATTCAACATTTATTAAAAGTTTATTAAGTACCACCGAATGTTCTGGGTGGCAAAGGACAAAAATAAATAAATAGATTACAAAAATATGCCTCTAGATTATTAGGACAGGGAAAACTTCTCTTAAGAAGATGAAGTTTAAATATTAGGAAGTTGTCAGCTAAAGAATAAAGAGGGACAAGCTCAGGCAATTAGACAGCAAGTACAAGGAAACTTACAACTTTGGTCGCATCAGGAAACCAAAGGGAAAGCCAGTATGACTGGATTTCAGCTTGGAGAAAAAGAAAAGAGAGAAACTCTGAGAGGCTGACGGTATAAGAAGAAGTTTGGGTTTCTACCGACCTTTCAATAATATTTTTTGCCTGCTTTCGTATTAAGTCTTAAATCTTTTCCTCTGAACAGTGAAAGTGAAGTCGTGTTCGACTCTTTGCGACTCTGTGGAGCCCACCAGGCTCCTCCATCCATGGGATTCTCTAGGCAAGAATTACAGGAGTGGGTTGCCATTTCCTTCTCCAGGGGATCTTCCGGACCCAGGGATCGAACCCGGGTCTTTTGTATTGAGGGCAGACGCTTTAACCTCAGAGCCACCAGGGAAGCCGGAAGCCCTCTGAACAGTACCCTTTCCATTCTCCAAATACGATCTATTCTCTCTCTCAGGCAAAAGACACACGCTGCTGCTCTATTTTCAGCCATTATGTCTGGTTCAAGGCTCAACTCATAATCATGTTTAACAAATGTGTTTGACTAAGTAAATTAAAATGTAATATAAATGGAAACCATTCATTTAAAATTCCAAGGCACTCAACAGTGTTTAAGTTTTCACATTCTATAAAAAATACTCTGTATTTTAATGAAATATGAATGCTTTGCTGGCTAACTAGTCCTTGATGTAAGAATCACATTGCAGCCAAAGGTGCACTATACAAATGCCTATATTTGTCTTCCTTTGCCAATGCTTTGCTATCCATATAAAAGATCAACATCAGAGTAAAGGTAATAAAATGATACATAATAGCACATAGTTATGTTCTCTATACTTTACTTATCAGTTCTATCTAAGAGGTCTTCATCAAAAGGTTCATTTTCTTGTAGAAGTGAGTTTATATCAAGCAGTTTTCCCTGACACCTGTCAGAAGGTTCCTATCCCTGGATAAGTATAACTATGGTCAGATATTGAAAGGAAAATGTAAATCCACTTTATAAAAAGCACTTCTCTTAATGATCCACAGCTATTTCCTGTTATGAATGCTGTACAGTGAACACTGATAACTTTGGTTGGAAAAAATAAGGAAAAGTAACCTATGGCTATTTAAAAAACAAATCCATCACTGATCTTCTACATGAAGAAAGTAAAAATCTATTTCCAAACATGCAAGCAGTAAAATCTGATTTCACTGTAGTATAAATGTTCAGATATTAGGCCTGGTGCCCTCATAATATATTTGCTTAATACAGCAGTAATTCTTTCGTTGTTTTTCCCCAACTCGGATGACAACCATCTTACCTACATAATATTAAGCAGACATTTAGTTCCACTGATGTGAACAGCCAAGAGATTAATGCTGACAGAGCTAAATTACACAAGAGTCAAGAAATGTGAGCCAACAATACAATTATAATTATCACTAGGGGAGGTAAAAGATGAACATATTTTCATCTACTGAGGGCTCTGGATTAAAGGGCCAAACACTTAAATGCCACTTTTACTCATTTGGTAACTAGGGGTATTCTAAATTCTATAATTATATGACTTCGCATACATTAAAATCAGCTTGGTATTAAAGGTTTCTGATAGCAATGTTACAATTAAGGGTCCAACCTCTATTTCTCAGTCATTATCTCAAAAGAACAAAAATAATCACCAAGAGGCAGTTGAAGATTAAAAAAGAACAAGTTCTTATTTTCTCCTCCATTAGTATTTTTCATGCTCAATAATTTTGTTGGAAAAAATACATAATGTCCATTTTAAAAGTAAGATTTTAGATAAAAACTCTTGACAGTATATTAAAGCATTTTACTTCTTAATGGGTAGAATATAGACACAAAGTTCTGAGTATATGCCTAAATGTTTTAATAATTCCTTTGAATAGTATATCTATTATGAAGATATTTATATTATATATAATAAATAAATATTTATATTTATTATAGGGATAAATTCAGAAACCATGCTCTTAGACAATTATAAATCTATACCTTTAAGTTACTTTTATTCCTGTATGTGTCATTATGTCAAATAATTTATAAATTAGAAAAGAATATTCCTTAGCAGTATGCAACAGTCACATGTCATTTGCTATAAATGAGTTTATATATTATATATTGTAACATAGGATGAAATTAAGGAAACTATCTTCCTTTTAGAAAAAAGATGGAGAAACAATGGAAACAGTGACAGACTTTATTTTCTTGGGCTCCAAAATCACTACAGATGGTGACTGCAGCCATGAAATTAAAAGACGCTTGCTCCTTGGAAGAAAAGTTGTGATCAACCTAGACAGCATATTAAAAAGCAGAGACACTACTTTGCCAACAAAAGTCCATCTAGTCAAAGCTATGGTTTTTCCAGTATTCTTGTATGGACATGAGAGGTGGACTGTAAAGGAAGCTGAGTGCCAAAGAATTGATGTTTTTGAACTGTGGTGTTGGACAAGACTCTTGGGAGTCCCTTGGACTGCAAGGAGATCCAACCAGTCCATCCTAAAGGAGATCTGTCCTGAATATTCATTGGAAGGACTGATGTTAAAGTTGAAGCTCCAGTACTTTGGCCACCTGATTCAAAGAAGTGACTCACTGGAAAAGACCCTGATGCTGGGCAGCAGTGAAGGTGGAAAGAGAAGGGGATGACAGAAGGTGAGATGGTTGGATGACATCGCCAACTTGATGGACATGAGTTTGAGCAGGCTCCGGGAGTTGGTGACGGACAGGGAAGCCTGGTGTGCTGCAGTCCGTGGGGTCACAAAGAGTCAGACACGACTGAGCGACTGAACTGAACTGAACTGATCTTCCTTTTGGCTCTCTTAGTGATATTCTTTAGGATTTTAAGTTCCATATATTTTTCTTTTCTCCTCATCTCTCTAGATTCCCTCACCTTGAACCTTGTTAAGCTTGATAATGAAGCATATTTCCTGTAAGATTTCATTTGTTGGATACAGATACAGGATTGCTTGTTTCTTTATTTTAAAAAAACAACTCATAAAATAGCATTTACTTTCAATGACTGTTAAACTTAAGTCCCTTACATGTGAAATTCCAGTGGATTTCTAATCGTAGCCTCTTTTGACTAAATCATTCTGAACATCAAAGAAATTATTTAATAGTTTGCCTGATAGGGAATGGCTTGAAATTTGGCTGAAAATTGAAAGTAGGGTATGGAAAAACTGATTGGTTCAAGATCAAGAAAGGAGTACGACAGAGCTATCTGCTGTCACCCTGTTTGTTTAACCATTTCTCAGCATCATGAGAAACGCCGGGCTGGATGCGTTACAAGCTGAATCAAGATAGGCAGGAGAAACATCGGCAACTTCAACATGCAGATGATACCATTCTAATGGCAGAAAGCAAAGGGGAACTAAAGAGCCTCTTGAGGAGAGTAAAAGAGGAGAGTAAAAGAGCTGGCTTAAGACTAAATATTAAAAAACTAAGATCATGGCATCTGGTTTCATTAATGCATGGCAAATAGAAGGGGAAAAGGTGGAAGTAGTGACAGATTTGTTCTTCTTGGGCTCTGAAATCATTGCAGAATGTGACAGCAGCTATGTAATCGGAAGACAATTGCTTCTTGACAGGAAAGCAATGACAAACCTAGACAGTGTGTTGAAAAGCAAAGACATTACTCTGCCAACAAAGATCCTTATAGTCAAGGTTATGGTCTGCCCATTGGTCATGTACGGTTGTGAGAGCAGGGTCATAAAGAAGGCAGAATGCCAAAGAACTGAAGCCTTCAAACTGTGGTGCTGGAGAAGATTCCTGAAAGTATTTTGGACAGCAAGGAGATCAGGCTAGTCAATCTTAAGGGAGATCAACCTTGAATATTCACTGGAAGGACTGATGCTGAATTTGAACCTCCAGTATTTTCCATCTGATGCAAACAGACTTGGAAAAGCCCCTGATGCTAGGAAAGATCAAGGGCAGAAGAAGAGGGCATCAGAGGATGAGATGGCTGGACAGCATCACCAATACAATGAAGATGAACTTGGGCAAACTCTGGGAGGTGATGAGGGACAGGGAGGCCTGGCATGCTGCAGTCTACGGTGTTGCGAAGAGTCAGACATGACTGGGTGATTGAACAACAACAATTCCTAGATAATGACACGTAACAGACATCATTGTAGAGAGTGTGGAGTGTATCAAGGTGGTAGATTTTATTCATTTTAAGTGATTCCAAAGCAGATATATACCATTTTCTCATTTATTATTTCACCTTTCTAATCATGAGAGTTCTAAATATGCTGATGAAAAACTGAAAAGTAAGTCATAATTCACTTTCACAAGATAAGGAAAGAGTTTTGGATTTTGAGTTGGGAGTTAACAGGTTTTAGTTTTCACTTAGTTTTAGCCATGCTTCTGGGCTTGGTATCTGCATCCAAACAATGGGGTTTAAATCTGCTATTCCTGGTTTTCTCCAATAAGTAGGATGAATGTAGGCGTGAGGGCAGAGAGCAGTGGGAGAGTCCTCATCATCTGTCCCTCAGTCAGTACTTGGGAGCTGGGGTTTGTGATGGAATAACTGATATTTGGAGATTTTGTGAAGGAGTGATACCGGATCATCTGAATCCTTCTATAAATGGAAAAAGCAGAATGTGCTTGAAGTTTCCAGGTTTGTTTTAGTCTTTTATTATAGATTATGGTGTCAGAATCAGAGAACAACTGTACATATACCTATCCTAAATAAAATGAATACTACTAAAATTTGTCTTAGTAAACTCGGTCCCCCAAATATTTGCAATCATTTTTAAAGGTATTTTAAAAGTTCAGAGAGCACAGATAAATAGGTATCTGAGCAGTAAAGCTGAAAAGTACTTTTGATGTTGACTTGCATTTGACGCACTAACTAAATTTGCTTGTAATCATTACCAACAGAAGATTTCAATATTGACTGCACTTTTAAAAATACGGCTGTAGACTGTGATTTCCTTTGTGTATTTGTTTAAAACCTACTTTCTAATCCCATATCAGAACTCCCTTATTAACAATTTCAATGACAGATTATTATTTTGAATTTTAGTTTTCACTTTAATTTCCACTTTTCTCTCAGAATATGTGGATGGGTAGAGCAAGAATTCTTAGATTAGATTGAAGAGTCCTTTCAGTGTTGAGAACAACTGGCAGACTTTCACTTGTACCTAAAGTAAGCAGAAGTATAAATTCCTATCTAAAGTAAATTATTTCAAATATCTTAATTTTCAAAGTAAGGGCAAGAAATATTTTTTAAAATGTATATCATATAAGAACTTCTAAGGGGTTTATGGCTATATTTTTCCTCTTCAGCTCAAATGAAAAGTAATTTGAAAATTTCCACAAATGTATTGAAAACAGATTTCTATACTTGGACTGCTCCAGCTGGTGATCCTCAACTAGTCAAATAATCCTTGCTGAATGATCTTTTTTATGTATAAACCAATATAATTGTATTTACAATAATTAATAAATTTGATGCATGCCAATTTAAATGACTAAATTACTCCAACTGACCAACACAAAAGCTAGAAATCATCAAGATTTGCCTAAAACCTCCTCTGTAACTTGCTGTTCAAAGTGAGTCGGAAGCCCTCTTGGAAAGCTGCACAAGCATCATGTGCTTCCTCTTCTAAATGTTTCCTATTTTCACACCCAGCAAAGGAGATGGATTACTTCAAAGTCATTTAAATAAAGTATTAATTAGTTATATCTAATAATACATAGGAAATTTAGCTTTAATAACAAATTAAATTGACTACATTATGCCTAGAGGTTTAAACAGAGAAAAATAAAATGTAAAGGTATTAGCAGCCAAAATTCTGCGTTTTGATTTATGACCATTTTGATGTTAGAAAGAAAGTTTCAATTAGCTCTAATAAAGACCACATTAGAGGAATAAAAATTTCCAAAAACCTCACAGTCTAAATCACTCATATTATAAACATTTCTTCATCAATGAATCTTTATGATGCAATAAAGGTTAATCACAACTAACTATCACTTCTGGATCTACGCAAGAACAATTCCCTCCAAAAATCCCAACTGCAAATGCAAAAATGTAAGCAAGAAATATTACAATTGGCAGAGAATGCCATGAAGGATAAAAATACATGTAGTCTGTGTGGGTTTTAGCTTATCTTTTGGTCTAACTGAACCTAAAAACTCTTTTTTTTTTTTTTTTTTTGAGTTAAAAATTCAAAAACCAAAATTTTGAAAATAACTGTAAGAAATGAAATTAGTATAACAAAAAAAGTTTGACATTTTTCCATCAAAGCAAGTCTCTCCAAAACCATAGTAAGAGGGTTACTACCAAAAAACAAGTTTATACAGAGGCATCTTTACGGCTACAGCTTTAACTGATTTGAGCAGTGGAGCCTTTAAGAAAATGAAGCCACATATTCAGTGGAGTTTCAACAAAGACGAAAGAGAGAAGAAGAAATTCTAATTTTAAAAACTCATCTTAGAAACCTAATTTCACTCAAGTGTAAGTTCATTCCTTCTTTTAGTCTGCTGTGTTATCTTTGCTTATTAACTTTAAGGAAAAAGGATTGGCGCAGTCACAATAGAGTTGGCCAAATTTTATAAATACAAACTATATAATACATACATATCCATATATATGTCATAAGACAGACTGAAATAAAAACTGAACATCCACATTTAGTAATATGCAACAATATACAACTCTAATTTACATTAAATTACACATATAAAATATAATTATAACAAATTTAAGATCAGTTAAATCTTGTCTAAAATATTTTTAAATATTTATTTGTCCTAGTATTTGCACATATATTTAACTTTGGTCAATAGATGTTCTCTGCATAAATAAATTAGATAGAATTGATGATATTCATTCAAGAAATGGACTTAATACACCACAATATTTAAAATGGCAATAATCATTGAAAATAAAACAAAAATTTAGGATATTTTATTTGAACATTGTTCTGAAAATAAATCATACTGTATTTAAAAAGAAATTACTAATGAAAAAGTTAAAGAAAGTATGCTTACACAGACTGATCCTTTACAAAGTTATATGGTTTATAAGGAATGGACTACACGTTTTTGCCTAGATTTACATACATTTACTTTGCTTCAGGAAGTTATGTTTTTGCTGTTATTATGTTCATTATAGTAGGATTTTTTTTTTAAGATGAGGAATATTTTTGAAAATCTGTGGAAGGTTATGTACACTTCAAGTCAGTAAAATAAACACATGTTTATATATCAAAACTTGTGTGTGTAATTTCAAGGGCTTCCCCGACACCTTGACCTAGCTTGAGCTAAGCTCTAGGCCAGGACTCTGACTTCCATGTTTAAACTTCTATTTTTCTCAATGAGATACACACCTAAACACGTACATAGACATTAGGTGAACACACTGCACTTTCCCCAGCTTTATTGACATATAACATCGTGTAATTCCAGGAGTACCATTTAATGACTTGATATATGTACATATTGTGAAATGATTACCACAATAAGGTTAGTTAACACATATATCACCTCACATCTAGTGTGTGTGGGGTGAGAAGAGTAAGGCCCAACTCGCAGAAATTTTCAGGTTATACATTACAGTACTGTTACCCACAGTCAGCCTGCAATCAATGAGATCCCCAGAATTTATTCATCCTATTATTGGAAGCTTAATACACTACATTTTGAAACTATGTGTTTGTTTCACTTAAGAGAGAAAAATGTGTAATTTTTTTTCTACCTATATTCACATAGGCCCTTGTAACATTACCAAGAGAAAACTCAAAGGAATACTTTTAAATCAGAGAGTTTAAAACTGATTTAGGTGAGACAACTAATGAGGACTAAAAAGTAAGCCCAGTGTAATTTAACAAGAAATACTTTGTGCTAAAAATAAATGTTTAGGATTTCTAAATACCAAATTGTATGTGCATTTTAGCATAATTAAATTAGGAAAATTCTAATTGAAAAAGTAGATGACTAACAGAAAAATAAAATGGTGTTTGTCACCTTATGTACATTCAATGATAAACCTGTATTTAAGTTTAATGTATTAAGGAAAGTGAATTAAGCAAACAACTATTCCACGAGAGCATACATCATTTCAGTCTAATTTTAGGATGATTCTCCTTATTAAATATCATGTATGAAATAGTCTTATTTATCATCTTATCTCATTAGATATTGTCTAGGGAGGCAATTTTGAAAAAGGAAAAATGGTTAGGAAGACTTTATTTTAGTCAAATTAGATTTGATACTTTGAATGTTTACTATCTAATATAATCTCTTAACAACTCTTCAGCTCTAGTGTATTTTTTGGTAAAGTTTTAATAACTTTCTTGTAATTAAAAATAGCATATGATATCAGAGACCAACAGTAATTAAAAGTAATCAAATTTAGTGAAATATGTACAAAATAAAGAGGCCTGTACACATTTTGTTAGGGAGTTATCAATCGATATACTGTTTACTATGTGCAATGAGACAATGCTCATTACTAAAATAAAGGCTAAGTCCCTTCTTTGCCTCGTTTTCTGCTTTTGTAAAATGTATTGCTTGAGAAACAAGTCTTCAGAAAACAAGGCCTAAAAAAATCTACTACTCAGGGTGCCTTTGAGGATATTTAATTAAAATCTAATCCTGCATTCATTAAGGCTCACATAAATTAAGCTGTCATTCATAAGATTTATGGATTCTCATTTGCATATTGCATACAATTCATCAATTACTCAAGTATGAAAGGAGCACATTTCCCTTGGAGCTGCCTGCTACCCTGCCAACATCTGAAATGAGGGAAAGAGCAAGACTGTCAGGCATTCACACAAACTTTCTTCCAAATGTCTGCTCCTTGATTAATCTAATTTTCTAGATATTCCCTACAAGATATACCAACAGCCTTGCTGCATATTTCTATTATTTCTCCTGTCTTCATCACCAAAATCTTCTAGTCTTTGAATACTTCTTCATGTCTGAGTGATTATTATTTGTTTGCTAATGGTATGGCATTGGTGATTTCTTTTTGAAAATGTGATGCATGCAAGCAAAAGACAAAGAGGTAAGCTATACATGTTTGTTGAATTTTTAACATTAATATCTTTCTATCATTGATTAGCCTATTTCATGTGCAATAAAAATTTGAAAATGAGGAAATGGAATGGCCAGGGAATAGAATGAGTATAACTAACTCGCTTTTCAAAGAATCTTAACGTGTCAGAAGAATCTAAAACAAAGCCACAAAGTAAATCATCGATTCTATGTTTAAAGTAAAAATAGAATTCACTCACTCAGCTATAAGTACATGTCACTGTACTTTTTACAGCTCTAAGCAAAGTAGTAACTCAGATGAATTTGTTCTCATTGTGCATAAAGCATACTGTGTTAATTCACTTGTCTTCTCTGGGGAGTAGATCTTAATTTCAGTGGCACAACTTGCAAGAAACAGTGTCTTCGAGAGCATACCCTGGAAATCTTCCAACAGACATGTGATCAGGTGTGCAATTTAATGCAAGCCCAGCTTATGTCCTGCATTTCTACAATTAAAATATGCCAATGTTTCAATATTCTCAAAAATGACTGCTCCTGAATACATACTATCTTCTTTATGTCAATTGAATGAAAAAAAAAAAAAAAAAACAGGAAGAAATGCCTTAAGCACTAATTTCCCGTGGAGTACATCAACTCGACGGAAAAAGAAAGCATTTAAATTAATTTCAGTATTCAGAACATTTTATATTTGGTAATATGACAGATTTTACCTTCCTTTGTAATACTTGACAAAACTATGATCATAATCTATTTGGAAATGCTTCCATATTTAGAATGCAAAATTAGAATTCCCCAAATTCAAACCTAAACATGTTAGGTTAAATGTCAAGTTATGAGGAGAGACACCTTTAGGTAGATGTCATTAGCCAGGAGTCTAAGGAAATGAGTAGGTGACCCTAAGGACTATACCAGCATAATCATAAATATTTTCACTTTACAAAAACTATGCTTCAAAAGAGAAAAAAAAATGCACTCAGCAATAAAACTAATTGTCACTAAACCCTTAAAAATATATTCAACATAGGAGAAATAAATGCTTTTATAAATGTGATCATAGAGATGAAATTATTAGCATGCTTAATTTATAAGACGACTTTCAAAACTGAAAGCAAACAACAGACCAGCTCATGCTTTCTATTCATTCAAGTTGGATGGTTCATCATAATTTTCAGAGATCCATGCCTGAGACACTCCTGGGTATATTATTTGTGTTTTAACTCTTGCATTCTCTACATTTCAGTTTCCTCAGCATGAGCTGTCTACTTTATTCTATCCAGGTCATGTGCAATAGAAAAAGAATTGTCCTAGTCTAAAATAATAAAGCTTATTTTATTTCTTCAATACAAACCACCTGTTTGGGTTTTGTATTGTTGAAAATGTTTAACTATGTTAATTAATTATGATAATTAACTACCTTATTCCAATCAATAGAAAGTGAATGAAAATCATACAGTAGGCTTTATTTTCTTTATTTACTTTGTGCTATAAAATAATTCACCTCAGATTGATGAAGAAATTCTGAGTAAGAGAACACAAAAGATCCAGGAGTAATGGACAAAAAGGGAGAGTCAACAGATCACCTAGGGCACTTTGCTTATATTGGAGATTTTGCATTAAACATTTGTACAGATGAGGTGAAACTGTTTCAAATCCCAGAGTGCAAATTTGGTTAAAATTAATTATTCCCCAAATGACTGTGCTTCTTTTTATTTTTCATACCCATGTCTTGATTAATAATCAGTCTGAACTGGCATTTCTCAACCAAGCCCCACGTTCTCGGCCACATACATGACAGAAAATATTGATAGATTGGAATGCCAAGAGGAACAGAAAAAAAAAACCCTAGGTTGGCTAAAATTTCATTTCAAGCATATAATTTTAAGCGATAATTATTTCAAAAGCAACATACAATAATGATTAAATCAGAGGACACTACTCCCTTTTAAGAAAATTAAATGTATTTTCAGGAAGGAAAGCATCAATATGGCAATCTTGACAAGAATCTTAGGAGATGATGGTCTATCAGTAGTAATCAGGATTGATATCCATCAAATGAAGATGTCACAAAGCTATTCCCATGCCAACAGAATGCTTTTTATGTTACATCACTTAATATTATTTAAATATTACTCAGGGCTTATGGAATCCATGCTAAACGATAACAAAGCACAATAAGAGGCTCGGAAACAGACACTTTAGCAGCTTAACAACAAAATAAGTAAGTGTATTTATGTAAGATGACGCAGTTTTCAATCATGCTAAAATAACAACATTAGGTATTACCTAATGATTTTCGCCCTCTCAAAAGCTGTCATACCAAATTATTCTGGATATGTGCATGCATGCTTAGTCACTCAGTGGTGCCCAGTTCTTTGCGACCCCATGGACTATAGCCTGCCAGGCTACTCTGCTCATGGGATTCTCCAGGCAAGAATACTTAAGTGGGCAGCCATTCCCTTCTCCAAGGAATCTTCCCAACCTGGGGATCGAACCCAGGTCTCCTGCATTGCAGATGGACTCTTTACCATTTGAACCACCAGGGAAGCCCTCTGGATATGTGTATTACTTCTATAAAAGAATATGTAAGATCAAAGACATCCCCTTATGGTACAATGAGTGCTGATCAGCCTTATTAATTTTATAGCAAGAAAAATGGAGCAACCGAAATACACAAAGTTCCAAAGAAGGGCAAGGGTCATCAGCTGGGGCTGTCAGTCTACTTTACTCTGTACAAACCTGTTCTCCAAAAGGAATCATTTAAACTATTTACACATTTCTTTTTCCTAGGTTAAAAGCTAAGTACATAGAAGAAATAAAAAATTGTGGAAAACATATGTTTTCAATCACATAAAGGACAAGTTGCCTAACTCTGCATATATTTGTAATAAGCATAAGGGTCATGCATGCAAAACTTAAAAAATCTATTCAAACAAGAAATGTTCACTTCTTGTGAACAATGCTGTCTAATGTAAATGTGTTCCTTTAAATCTTATGCATGTATATAGTATACATGCATGTATTATGTAAGGTTGTTATAGATGTTATTATCCATCCTAGCTAATTCTCATAGCTGTAGCATTAACACTCAAATAATAGCAGTTTCTATGTCAGAGTCACTTGGATTTAAAAATATGGAAATTAAGAGAAAATATGCTCAATTCAATTGGATGCCCTCTTGTAAGAAACTTTGCCCGGGATTCCTCAAAATCACTTCTCTATAAAGAGAAAAATACATGGCTTCATTGCTCAGAAGTTACTGCAAAGATCAGGTGGAATAAGTAATTTTAGCTCTTATAATTCCAAGAAGTCTTCTGAGGTAATCTCAGAACCTTTCTTATGCTCCCTCTCTAAGGTTTCAACCCATAATTGAGCTTATAGTCAACCACTATCACCAAATCATTTTCACACATAATATTGCTAAATAAATCATTTCAAACTCTTCCCATGCAGGATTTTAACATTCACCTCTATGAGATTTATGTTGCCTATAAGTGATCTTGGCTTCCCAGGTGGTGCTAGTGTTAAAGAACCCGCCTGCCAATGCAGGAGACATAAGAGATGTGGGTTCGACCCCTGGGTCCAAAAGATCCCCTGGAAGAAGATGTGGCAACCCACTCCAGTCTTCTTGCCTGGAGAATCCTGTGAAAGAGAAGCCTTGCAGGCTATGGTCCATAGAGTCACAAAGAGTGGGACACAACAGAAGCAAGTATTCAGCACACAGGTGTGCATACGTGATCTACCATTCCAGCCTGCCAAGATTTTGGTGATCTTGATTCCATCATTATCTACTGCTTCATCCAGGTTCAAGAATAGGAAAGCCCACTTTTTGAATTTACCTTGAATTTTTCACGAGATGTATCAGCATATTTCAAAGGTTCTATCCAATCGAATCCTCCCCTTATGTTTTCTCTTCTACCACCCTAGTTCAACCTTTAGTTTAATTACCCTCTTTTTTGCTTAAAAAGTCATCCATTGGCTCCCTATTCTCTGGAGCAGAGGTTAGCAAATTACAGTCTGCCGGCCAAATTTTGCCCACCTGCTTTCCTAAATGCAGTTTTATTGGTACACAGCCACGCCCATCTGTTTACCTCTTTTCTACGGCTGCTTGCACTACAGTGATAAAGTTGGGTAGTTTCAACAGAAGTCACATGACTCACAAAGCCTACAATATATATTATCTATGCCTTTCCCGAAACATTTTAACAATCACTCCCCTACAGGATATTTTAAAACCACTTAGCACGATGCTGAAATCTCATCATAGTCTAATCACAAACTCCATTTCTAGCATCTTGTTTCACCAATTCCCTTTCCTTATTCCCACTGATACTCTCTACTTCTCTATATTTACTCATCTTCTCTAACTGGAACTATTTCCCCAATATCACTTTCAGAATAAGTTCTAAGCACATAGCAAATTTCTTTAAAAAGAAAGAATGTCCAGAAATTATAAGGGAAAGCAATATATTGTATGTGTCTATGTTTTATTTTAAATTGTTGCTGCTATCTGATGTATTCATTCTTTGGATCAGCAATGATAACTTTAATACTGGACTAATACATGTTATAAGTTATTGAAACTATTTTTTCATCAGAAGGTGATTGGACAGCACTAGTGAGCAAGAGTTCCTTAAATATATAAACACTATCAAATAAAGTATCCCAAGGGGTTGGTTACTTCCTAGAAATAAGTTGGTTACTTTACAGTTTTACATCATAGTGTTGCATTTTATTAATTACAGCATTTTACAAAATTATCCATCCAGCATCATAAAGAATTCATATTATTCTCTTAAAATGAATATTTAATATATTATCTGAGTCCATAGAAATTCATATTTTCATATAAGCCAATTAAAGTACACCTACTGGTGTAAGAGATAGTGTGCTTCTGGGCTGGACACTGGGTATTTGTCAAGTGGAGTAAGATTCAAGCTTTGTTCTCACCCAGACATTCCAAGGACAAAGAAAGTCACAAAAGCTGAGCTCTGCTAAAGCAAAGATACAACGTGCCCACCCCTGAGGTCAAAGAGGACTTCGTTGTCTACGCACAGGAAAGCTTCTTGGGGGTCAAAATGGGAGGGGGCCCCACCCCATAATAAGTGTAGACATGCACCCATAGGCCTATGCATTGGGATCCATCTTAGAAAAAAGTTATACACGCATCTTGGGGAGGGTCCATGGACAGTCAGGTGTGAAGAAAGAAACCAGATAACTGGTCAAATGTAAACAAAGACCCCAAAGGACTGTCCTATATAAGTGGTTTACATCACCTCTTTCCTGAGCTCTTCTTCACTCCAGATGCCCACACTCCTCTCCAGGTGAGTCTCTGCCTAGCTTCTGACTTACTGCGCTCCTTCTTTCTCATTGGAGAGGACGTCCATACCCTTTCTCTCCGGGTGTGTATCTCTGCCCTGCTTCTGAGTTAGATAAACAAACTGCTTTCCTGTGGGCTTTCTCATACACTGTGCTCTGTCTCTAATAATACCCTTTGTACCAGTTTTGTACAGTTTTTGTCTCCTTGGAGCATTCTTACTTTCAAAAGTGAGCAAGAGCCAGAGCCACTTTGCCTCTAGCTTCTAGCCCCTGTTGATCTGGTGGCTAAAACTCCTCATCCAGGTTACCAAGGTTTAATTCCTGGGCTGGGATCCAAAATATCTCTTCAGGACTGCACGCTGCTCTCCCTGCGAGATCACCATCGTTAAGGAAAACAAAACAAAACACTGTTGAATATATAGCCCTTCTTACTTGTTAAAGGCATTGCTCACATGGGACCCAGGGCTAGTTTTCTTCATCAAATATTTCCCTTGACAAAAAGTGCAAGTGTTAGTTGCTCAGTCATGTCTGACTCTTTGTGATCCCAAGGATTGTAGCCCTCCAGGCTTCTCTGTCCATGGGATTCTTCAGGCAAGAATACTGGAGTGAGTTACCATTTCCTCTTCCAGGGGATCTTCCCAACTCAGGGATCGAACCCACATCTTCTGCATTGCAGGGGATTCTTTACCATCTGAGCTACCAGGGAATTCCTTACTCTCCATGTAGTTTAGACTGTAAGGGGAAAAGGCCCAACTATATTTACTTCCCATGAAATAATTAATCCATTTCAAAATTTTACCTCTTTTTTCCATAATGCAACCAATCTTTTTTTTTTTCTAATAGTGCAACAGGATAGAGTTTTGTTTTAGCTAATATCAAGTATTTGAGCCAGATTGTGGGTGTCAGTGAAGGCAAAGGCATTCTGTATGTCATTTTTGGCAGCTTTGAGTGGATTGCTGGTTATTTCAAATCTCACTTTTTATTAAAAGGTCATAGGAAATGCTCTAAAACCCTGTCTTCATGGCCCTAGCCACCAGAAAATACGGAGTTGCCTCAACAGAGTAAAGGAAATGCTAGTGGAGTGTTAGAAGTTTGCACATATTTTCTGGGCAATCACCTCAAATATCAGCAAAGAGTTTTGAAGAACCAGAATCTAAAAGAAGAGCTGTAGCTGTTTCTACTGGCAAAATAATAATAATTACTGGGGAAAACCAAAGATTACAGGAAAAGGAAAAATATTGTCTAGGCTCTTTGTGACTTGCCTCAGAGGAACAGATTATCACAATGGCCAAATACACATAAAATACATTCAAAAATTCACTGGGTACTTACTTATATAGGATATGACAGTAGACATCCACTGAACTATAATGGCAAAGACCTTGAACACAGGGGCAACTGAATTGATGAAAACAGGAAAAGACACGTGGAAAAGCTTAGTAATAATGCAAGAAAAAATAATCATATTTGGTTAAAAATCATAATTAAAAGATAGATGAACATAGAAATTCATGACTTCAGGAAAAAGCAGAATATGAGCTGTTATTTTTGAGAGGAGAAGAGGGCAACAGAGGATGAGATGGTTGGAGGGCATCACTGACACATTAGACATGAGTTTGAGCAAACTTTCTCCCTGAAAGCAAAGGACGGGGGGCCTGGAGTTCTGTAGTCCGTGGAGTCACAATGAGTCAGACACACCTTTGTGAACGAACAACAAGAGGACAGAAAGGAAGGAGTAAGAGCACTCTAACACGTTCAAAATGCATTGTTAACTTTTTGTGAGAAAGATGAAATCGAGCCCATATCAATGCTTGCTCTTTTTCTTAATAGTTAGCCTACAAATATACACAGACTAGAAAAACATATCCTTAAGGTGAGATCGATGACGGTATGTTTTTTAACGGAGCTGATGTACATAAGCACATTCATTCATTCAGCAAGTACTTAACATTTATAGTACATTATGTGTTACATCAGCTGTCCTCTGTTGTGCAGTGTACAAAGTTGAGTCAGATATGGGTCCTGTTTTGCTAAGAGAACATGTAGAATATAAAGCATGTCTGTGGACAACTGTAACACCATAAATACAGTGAAGGTGACATCTTTAAAAGTTGGGAGAAAGAGAGGTGAAAATTCAGAGGAGAAACTTTTTGTGAGAAATTTTCAGAGCGTTCTCGAAGGAGGTGGCATTTGAGAGAACTCTGGGACAGATGAGCGACTTGGCATTGAAGACCTTGGCAGGAGGATTTGGGCAGAGAAGGTGCATTCCTGGCATAGGGACAAACATCAAAGACATAAAAACCACAGAATGTAGATGATTTCTGAACAACAAGTGGTTTAGGTTAGTGAAGACATCATTTAAAACTAGAGAAGTAAGAGATAAAGCTAGGAGTAGTTGTGAAACAATTCACAAAGAGCCTTAATTAAAATAATAATAATCTTTATATTTATAACCAATCAGTAACTAGGGAAGGGTTTTTTTGGTTCACTTATTTTGCCATTGTTAGTTTGATTTCAATACAAATGGGGAGACTGTGGGCAAGGAGATTACTTAAAAGCATTGTTTGTCCTGAAATCTAAGATGTCCCAAACTGTATCAGCAGTATTATAGGGATAACAGGAATGGTAAAGTTGGGAGAATAGAAGGTGTAGAGATAGAGAGTTTATAATCAAGAATGCTTGACATAACAGCTTATGAAATGTAGAGTTCAAGTGAAAGGAGACTCTCTTATTTTAAATGACTGAAAATATTAAATCCTTGGCTGAAATAAAATTATCCACTTGGAAACAAAAAAAGGAACAAAGATGAAAGTGAAGGTTAGTTTTGAATAAATTTTGGTCATGGAATTTATGTGATGTTCATCAAGTAACTGGACATGTCTTACTGGTGCTCAGGAGAGAGAGAGAGAGACATATGTTTGAAAGTCATCAGCACAGAAATAATAATTCAAATCATGAACTCTTTGGCACTTTAAGAAAGAATAGCTCTTGATTATTTCTACATGCTTAAAAGGTTTGATGTATATTTATCAGTAAAGTCAATCACTGTGGAAGTGATTCTCCACAAACAGGGAGATGTAAATCTCCATCTTGAAAAATGTACGCGGAATGAGGGTATTAAGACAGTATAAGTGAGGTGAGAAGGGATTTTTGTCCCACACTAATTCCAATTTTATCTAATCTGATAAAAAAGACTGTAAACAGTTCTTTGCCAAAGAAAACCCATTTACAATATTAGTTGAGGAGCAGAATTCAGGAAAGAGAGGATAAGATGATATGATGAAAACCAGTATAAAAAAAGAAAACTGTCAAATGATGGGAATAAAAACATAAAGTTTAACAGGATAACAACTGAGACAATCTGACTAGAAGGTGGATGGTTATTTTCAGAGGAATTTGACAAATGTTAGTAGAATCTTTGTGGAAGCCAATACACAAGAAGTTGTACAGAGGGAAAACAAGGGTGAATCAATGACTGTGACAAGAAATTGGTCATTGAGAAGAAGAAAGATGAAACCATCATGGCTTGAGTCCTGAATGGTGTTTTTGGAAAAATGAACATGTGTCTAGAACATTGCCCAATAAAAATATAATGCAAGTCTCGTAAGATATTTTATATTTTTAATAATGATCTTCATAAATTAAAATGAAATTAAAAACATATTTTACTTAATATAGACAAGATACTATCTTTCAACATGTAATTAATATGAAAATTACTGAGATATTTCATTGTTTTTTTCCTACAATCTTTTCTAATGAAGAAAGAAATGGCAACCCACTCCAGTATTCTTGCCTGGAGAATCTTCATGGACAGAGGTGTCTGGTGAGCTACAGTCCATGGGGTCACAAAGAGTCAGACATGACTGAATGACTAAGCACATCTTTTCTAAATTGGGTTTGCACAATACGGTTACAGCATACCTCAGTTTGGATTGTCAACATTTCAAGAGCTCAAGAGTCATAGTGGCCACTGTGCTGGACAGGACAGCTCAGAAATTGGGAGTTACAAGCCAGAAATGGTTTTTGAAGTTGTTACTTGACCATTAAGTTTGGTTAGCTGGCTGGTAAGAACTATTATGAGTGCATGTATTTTCTCTCTTTTTTTTTTTTTCTTTTTTCTTATTTTGTCATTAAATAAAAAAAGAAATAATAAAAGGGTGTTTGAATTGGGGATCCCAGAATACTGCTCAAACTACTCCTTATAACTAAAAAAGAATAACTGTTTGAGATGAGAACTTAAAACTAAGACACTTTGAAGCTAATCATGTGAGCTTTTAAAGATACAGTATAAATGTTAAAAGTAGGAAAAACTTCCAGGATTCCTGAAGTAAAAGATACATTATAAACAGATGACTAAAATTGGTTGGAGAATTTCAAAACCATTCCTCATGAAATCATAATTATATCAACTTGTACAAATAAAAGGTCAAGAACTTTCCAAATAATTGCATCCAGACATTGTCTCATTAACTGGAATCCCACACGCAAAAGTAATTCAAAAACTATTGGATTTATCCTTTGCTCACTCTGTTTTCTCAAGACTGATGAAGACAGCCAAATCACACATCTGGCATATCTTCTTCAAGCCATATTTTACTACTACATCAAATAAGATGAATTCCAAATACTACACTCCTTTACCAATCAAAAAAATTACTGTTATAAAAACAAAATTACATCATTTTAAGAGTGTTTTCCTTGAACAAGTATTTTTCTTTACAAACTATGTCTACCATTTTATTATCATGTAAAATTAAGTAATAATACATCATACAGAATGAAAAATTATTTAAATTTTAAAAATACATAGAACACAAACTCCAGGCTATTTAAAAAAATTTTCTCAGTAAAATTCTGATTTATTTATAGTCACATGAATGTCCTTGAAAGAGTAACTGGGCTTATGCTAGGACAATTCAAATTGGTGGACCAACTCTCAAAGAGTTAAACAGATGAAGCATAACTACTTCTTCATGTATACATTTAATATCTCCCAGTAGTCACTTCTCAGTACATAATAATCTCATGGGAAACATTACTGGAATCTCTTCAATGCAAACATTGATTTAAATATTCTAATCAATATTTTCAAAATCATTTAAAAATTGCTACCTGCCACTTGTCCTTTATACACAAACGAAATATATTATCTCTTACTTCATATGACTAAAGATGGCATGAATGATCCATAGATTCTCAAAATAAGCCATTAGGAGGATTAGTTTTCCTATAAAAAAAAAAAAAAAAGCTAATGTGGGTGCGTGCTAAGTCACTTCAGTCATGTCGGACTATTTGCGACCCTATGAACTGTAGCTCACCTAGAGTTCCTCTGTCCATTGGATTCTCCAAGCAAGAATACCGGAGTGGATTGCCACACCTTCCTCCAGGGGATATCCCCTATCCTGGGATTGAACCTGCATCTCTTACATCCCCTGCTTTGGCAGACAGATTCTTTACCACTAATGCTACCTCGGAAGCCCCAACTATTGTAATTTTGAGAAGAAACGCAATATATCTTTCTCTTCCTTTTTCTTTTCTTGAATTTATATAGTCTTCTCTTCTTAATGCAAATGCTAATTTTATTATTCCATTTTCTTGCAGAGTTGACTTGCTATGTATATATTATCTTCCAATCTAAGTTCAAACTGGTTCCTTGAAACAGTTCCTGTCTCATATTTGACATATCCTTCTGCTACACAGAGTACCAACCATATGGAAGGCATTCAATAATTGATTCTTTTTTTTTTCTGTGTGCTTATTGGAAGGAGAAAAGAAAGACAAAATGGCCAAAAGTAAGTGCCTTATCAGGTGATACTAAGTAAAAACATATTGGCATAAAGGAAAAAAACTGTAATCAAACAAGAACCTTGTCTATCTCATTGATTTTCTAGGAATGGACTTCAATTCTAATTATGTCTCTTATCATTAGGGTTGAAGTTTTTATTTATTTTTTATTTTATTAAAGCATAGTTGATTTATAATGTGCTAAATTCACAGCAGAGTAATTCAGTTATACATATATGTGTGTGTGTGTGTGTGTGTATATGTATACATATATGCATTCTTTTAAATATTCTTTTCTATTATGGCTTATCATAGAATAATGAATATAATTTCCTGTGCTATACAATAATACTTTGGTGTTTTTCCAGTCTATATATAATAGTTTGCATCTGCTAATCCCAAACTCCTAATCCATCAGTAAAGTTTTTAAATGAAAAAGAAATTGAAACATTTTATTAGGAGAAAATCCTACAAATTTACTTGTTTATTTTTTATTTTCATAGAATAAAAAATATAAAATGCTCCTTTCAAAAGCTTGATGAAATTGATTCATTAAAATATATCAGAAATTATTCTCTTTGCTAATTTTTAAATATGAATTACTTCTATTCATATATTTAAATCTATAAAAAATAAAATTATTAAACAGATATAATGGTAAAAGATATAAAACAAATAATTATCCTTCCTAAAAATTTCTGGCAAAATCACATCTATTTTACTATGTTCCAGGCTATTGTGGCACATATGGAAAAAATTATCTTATCCAAAGAATAATACAGAATTTAATCTCATAGAAAGCAACTCCTAGGCATAATCATTTAAAATTAAAAAAAAAATGATAATATAGCCAAATGGATCCACTGGAAACCAAGCTTTTACTAGTAATCTATGGAAATTCCACTAATAAATAAATTAGCATTTTCCTCAGTTAAGCTTGTCAGTATCAGTGATCATTACTAGCCATTCATTCTTCCTTCTCATTTCTTCAAATAGCAAACTAATGTTGAAACCATACCAAGCAAAATTTTCTAATCACTATCAAACACAAACCTGATTAGTTTATTTAACATGAGATATTCCTAAAATTTATTCATGATTTTAAAATTGAAACACTATACTTATAATACCTACTCCCTTGGAAAAAATAAAATGAAGAAAAATGAAAACGAATATTTTATTTTGGGTTCTTTAGCCAAATAAAGTTGACAATGAAAACCAAAACTGCATTTTACTATTAGTAAAGGTGTTTGCTTCCACTCCTTTTCCAGAACTTCAGACTCTTTCAGATGTTGCCTTGGTTTGACTATCTCAATATCATTATCTTCATCTACATTTTTCCTAAGAAGCTGGGAATATTTCAGTCTTCTTTTTTAGCCCAGAAGATTTTCCAAAGGTCAGTATGCAGAAGGATCAGTAGATAAAATTCTCAAATAAGTAGACTTTGCCTTCACCTTTTCTATTGTTTTTACTTATTATCTCCTCTCTAAAGGTATTTAAATGCTTTTTCACCCCATATGTCATATCTCCAAAGAAATGTATGGGACTCATGGCAAAGTTTCTTCCTCTAAGGTCACATAATATATGTCTTATGAGGGCTGATATATGGCTTCTTAATAGGACAACTCTTTAAATAATCATGATTGAGGTATCGGTATTTGTAGAGTGGTGTGTTTGACAAGCATCTGAAGGATTGTGCTTTTGACTTGTGGTGCTGGAGAAGACTCTTGAGAGTCCTTTGGACAGCAAGGAGATCAAACTAGTCAATTTGTAAAGGAAATCAAGCCTGAATACTCATTGGAAGGACTGTTGCTGAAACTCCAATATGTTGGCCACCTGATGTGAAGATCCGACTCACTGGAAAAGACCCTGATGCTGGGAAAGAACGAAGGCAAAAGGAGAAGGGGTAGGCAAAGGATGAAATGGTTAGATAACATCACCGACTCAATGAACATGAGTTTGTGCAACCTCTGGGAGATGGTGGAGGACAGAGAAGGCTGGCCTGCTACAGTCCATGGAGTGGCAATAATTGGACACAACTTAGCAACTGAACAAAAACAACAATGCTCAACAAAATAGAATAATAAGTTTTCAGTCACATGTAAAGCAGAACATACATGTCTGTTAGACAGAAGTTCAACAGGAATACACACTACACTATTTCCAAAATTATTGACAACCTAGTGTCGGGTGAATGTAAAGACAGGACAGATCACTAGAAGAAGGAATAATCAGGGAATACCTTTACGGAACCTACAACAGAACAAGCTCTAGATATGTGGAATAGATTAGCGAGAAAAGCCAAGGAGACACCAATGGAGTTAAGACATGGAGATGGAAATCATGACAACATATTTGAGAAACAGCGACAAGACTGCTTGGCCTGCCTCAAGTCAAAGGTTGCTGTTTGGATTATTAAGGAAAGGAGCCAGAGACTTTGCTATCTACTATTTTGTGTAATCCTTCCAAGAACTCTGAGCACACACTCTGTGCTTTTTTGCCGATAACAATATCGAGAGAGTTTAATTGTCTTGCCCAAGTCTCCTGAGCTGGTAAAGTCCAGGAATAAAACTTATTTAGAAGACATTCTATGCCAAGGAAGAGAGGTAGAACTTAATTCCTGAGGCAATTTGCAATTCCTAAGTATCTCTAAACAATTCTTATGATTTTATAAAATCCTTTGAGGAAGACTGATATAAATGTTTGAAAAAAGATTTTAAAAACTGTCTTCCAGTATGTTCCATGTTAGCAAAAAAAAAAAAAATATATATATATATATATATATATATACATATACATATTTAAAAGGAACTTTTTGAGTCTCTTTCAAAAAAAAATGATTCAGTCCTTGTGTAGTTATATTTTTTCCATGTGATCTCAACTTCTCCTAATTATTTCAGGAGTCAGCCAGTTTACAGAAAAATTTTATCAGGCTAAGTGAAAAAGTGAAGTCGCTCAGTCGTGTCCGACTCCTTGCAACCCCATGGACTCCTCCATCTCACCACAGTCCTCCAACCCACCAGGCGCCTCCATCCATGGAATTTTCCAGGCAAGAGTACTGGAGTGGGTTGCCATTTCCTTCTCCAGGGGATCTTCCTGACCCAGGGATCGAACCCGGGTCTCCCACATTGCGGGCAGATGCTTTACCGTCTGTCTGAGCCACCAGGGGAGCCTAAAAGAAGGCTATCAGGCTAAAAGAAGCCACAAACCTTGGTGAGTTAAAGAGAAAATATAACAAAGGAGCCACTTGCCACTTTTTCCTTCTTCTCACTTCCAAAGCTCAAGAGCACAGAGGAGAGATAAAGTGTGAATAAGGAAATGTTATTGTTCTGACATGTGGTGAAAATCTCACTTTACAAAGTATTACAGTTAATAAATGTGTTTGTCATGATGATAGATTTCCTCCTAAGTGGTAGAAAAAGAAACATTGAAAAGTTGAACACCTGATGATTCACAAGTGATAATCTTTGGATACACTGACCACTACATTACATATTTTATTTAGCAGTGGAGTTTAGACATTTACATTGCAAGAGAATGAAGTACAATGTCTAAAACAAGGCACCTAAAACTCTCATCATACTCTGCAACAGACATCATTCCTAATACATTTTAAGAAAGACACTAATGAACTAGAAAGTATCCAATGAGGTAAAACCTGAAAGTTGTGACAGAGAAAAACAGTCAGAATGGCTGATCTCCTGCCTGTCCGGCAGTAGAATTAGAAGAAGCAACTTGTCGGTCTTCAAATATCTAGAGGATCATCATGCTTATGAGAAATTAGTGTAGCTTTTTTCCAAACAGAAACAGGGAACAAATAGACTCTTCCTCAAGAAAACAAGAACACATAATTAATGTGGCCCAACATGAATATGCTGTTAAGAATATTCGATCACAAAATTTAACAACTATCTTTGAAAAAATATTGCACATGTGTGAACATGAGGGTTGAGGCTTAAATAAATTTTATTGATACAAAAACTATAGATCAAATTTTATGTAATTTTATGAGAACCCAAACGAAAAAGAAAGGGACTTCTCTGACTGGTTGAAATGACAGAAGCTGCATAAATTCAAAAGAGCAGATGATGCTGTGGTTGCTCAGTCGTCCAGTCATGTCCAGCTCTTTGCGACCCCATGGACTGCAGCAGGCCAGGCCTCTCTGTGCCTCATGATCTCCCGAAGTTTGCTGAAGTTCATGTCCTTTTCATCAGTGATGCCCATCCATCTCATCCTCTGATGCCCTCTTCTCCTTTTGCCCTCAATCTTTCCCAGCTTCAGGGACTTTTCCAATAAGTCAGCTGTTCGCATCAGATGACCAAAATACTGGAGTTTCAGCTTCAGCTTCAGTCATTCCAATGAGTATTCAGGGTTTAAATGCAAGCAAGTTCCAGAATCTTTCTTTTATGCTCCACTAGTTTTGTCTTGAAATGACCATGAATTATACGAGCAACCAAACAAGGTTTGGTGAAAGCAAGTACCACACTTGGAGTCAGAGACTCGCTTAATTTACTCATTTACTTTGGGCAAATCAACATTTCTGAATCTGTATCTACATATATAAAGTGGCAATTATACTATATGTATTATAGAATATCGAGTTAAATCTCTTTTATGCAATTAGTTCATGAACTATATGGCTCTGATATTCTGAAAGATTTTTCTCTGTAATTTTTCCAAAATAAGTCTCTCTTCAGTATTACTTACACAAATGTCTTAGTTACTAAAGAATTCATCTCTCTCCACTTCAGTTTACCTCTTCTTTTTCCTTTGAGTTCTACTAGAGGTTCATTGTCATGAGAAAATATGTAAAAGCCACATGAATGCTTATGAAAAATGAATGCTCTCTAGGATGTTCTCTAGATGCCGCTGCATCTCCAAAAGATAATTACCCGACAAACTTCAGTACACATATCAGAAGATTGGACCACACAATATCAAAGAGAAGAAAAGCAATAAATTCTTGCTACTTGGTGAATATGCAAAGTGCATTATACTATCATAATATATAAATCCTCCTGAATGTCTAAATCACCATGACATGGCACAGAAGGCTGGATGAATTTCTGATTTCTACCAACAAGTCTGTGTCATTCAAATGTGTCAGTCAAATTAAGGAATGATTCAGTGTGAATCTTCCTGGAGAACCGAACATCAAGCAAGTGCAAGATCACATAACCTCGCAGAGCAATGCAACTCTGTGCGCAAAAGACAACGTTACAAAAAGTGTGGTCTTTTAAAATTCACCAACCTGGGCACAGTAACATTGAAAACTACCATTAACTAAACAAAACAGGGTGCCCACTCCCAAGAAAACTGCCCGGCTTTGTAGTGTCTTGCAGGAAGAACAGGGCAGTTGCCATGTTCCTCCACCACATCCTAAAACATTAAAGTCATTCATATTTACAACTTGACAACTTTTATTTATACTTAACTAAGGCAGTATCTTAAAAAGTAATTACTATGTCATAAGCAACATTATTGACAAGGAACACTCTTCTAATATGTACGTTAATGCGTAAACTCATAAATAAATAGAGATAAAAGAGAATGTAGAGATTAAGCCTTTCCCTTTATGGACAAGAAAGTTGAAACTTAAAGGTGAAAAATACAAAAATCAACTAAGTTTGGGTTTTGATTGGTCACTGATGGAGTGACATCATTAACATGTGAGATAGATATATGTATACACATATATTTTTTAAATTAAGTCCTAAAAATGGGCATAATGATTTCAGTAAGATAAAATCCACTGCAAAAATTCCCGAGATACCAGACAACCTTACCACTAAGAACCTGTCTGGAATTCTCTTACTCCTCCATAGCACCTGTAACCCATTCCTTGCTATTCCCAGTTAAAAGAAATGGTAAAAGAAATCCCATGGCCTCTGCAAATTAGTTTTGTTATCTGATCAAGCCTTCAAGTGGCTGGTACCAACCTTTGTTGAATATTCATTTTACTTTATAGAAGTTTCTAGGTTTCTTCAAAAAAAGCAGTAAGACTGCTCTAATGTTCCCACTAACTACAACTAAAGCTATGTCCACTTACAGACAATTTACTTAAGTATATTTTAAGACATGCCATAAATACAGAGTAGCAAATATTTCCTCCCAAAAGATTCAGTTTTTGGAAGCACATATTTCTCTAGTAACAGATACTGCACTGAGAAGTTATACCTGCAACTGTAACCACTATTTTTGCACTTATCTATTTATATATTATATTCATACCCATGAATAGCTACTTGATACATAGTATCTGCTTTATTCAGTACTTAGCTTTCATAGGGAAACATTACATACAGTTCAAAATAGTTACAGTGATGAAGTTTAAGAACTAAATTGTGTGATATTAGTCAACACATTGTGTAGAATTAATAGACAAGAATGATTAAAATCAAGTTTCCCTTCAGAAAAAGTGCTTATGCTCAAGCTGGCCTGCAAGCAGGGGCACCCTAGGGGATTCTAGGATTCTCTTCAGTACATGTTTGGTTTAGATAAATTCAGGAGCCGTATTTATCTTCACAGTGTCTCTCCTGGGTCCACAGGAGGAAGCGAGGGAAATTTAAGTTCTAACTTCCAAACCTCATTTCTCTAGGGATTCTAATTGAATTACATCCTAATGGGCCCTTGTATGGCACTATAGCAGCTTTCTCAGAGCCAAGAAATCATGAGTGTTTCAAGTAAAAATTTCAAGACCACCCTGGCCAACTCTCACATTCCTGAAGTGTTAAAAAGGACTCACCCAGTTTATGCATGATCCTATCTGGTAAACAAACCAGCTATTCTGGGGAGAAGAGAAAAGCAGTAGGGAGAATTTTTAGGGACGATCTGATGACTCTTAACTATAAAAAGATTAAGTAAATTTAGGATACCTTTGCCACCCAAATTAAACTTCATTACCAACTGGTCATCTTTACACTTGCATTGGTTCAGATAAACAGGAGTGAACCATATTCAGTTGATGGAATCGCAAAAAGAAAAAAAAAAAGCCATAAAATAATTTTAAGGTAGAAAAATGCAATGCACCCAAGCAGAATAGCAATGTCATTGCTTAACTCGGGTGGTGGAAGACATCACCTAAGACAAAGAAAGTAGCACAAAGGACAACCCTGAGACCATATGCGAAAGCACAAAAGCTGATCAAGGTGAGGAGCAGCTAAAAGATTTTCAAGAGAAAATGGCACTTGAGAATCATTTACACATGAAGAAAGAGCAATTTAGCCTCTTAGTTTTTAAACAGGGAGATCTATTCAGGGGAAACCAGGAGGGGCAACATTTCTCCTGCTGCTTTCTCAGTCATCCCCAGAACACCCTGTACCACTGGGATCCACGTGGGAGCACCAATGGATAAAGATCAGTGGTTTCCTCTCCACGCACTGCCACAGCATCTCCCACTCTCAGATCTTTGTCTCTGCCTTGTGCAAACTGATTAGAAATATGCTTTTCATATTTTCAAAAATGAGTGCTTTTATAATAATTCACACACTTCAAAACTACCCAAGACATTTTCTTAACTAATGTGCAATTCATCATAGCATCATTCAATTTCACTAATTCATCTTTATTTTTACTTGAAATGTGAAAATGACACCAACTAGAATATCCACGTACTTCAAATGTTTTCTTTTTTTTTTCTGTTCACCAATATAAATTCTACACACCTACCTGTTGTGTCATATATTGAGATTTCAATTTGCTTAACAATGTACAATGACTAGTTTCTATTTATTGTATAATGTTAAGATCTTTCTTTAAGATTTTATTTCAGAGTCTGTTAAGAAAAAGTTGAACACATCAGATAAGAGCTGGGGGAATACATCGAACCACGAATGATGGAAAATTCTGCAAATGCTGGCATTTTGCACAGTACCATAGAGTAAGCTCCCAGTAAATATAAACTATTATTATTGTTGTTGTTATTTTCAGTTTTCCCCATGTGTCTCTCTCTGAGATGAGAGCATTCCAAGAACGTCTCTTAAACCCATAATTAAACCATTCTTTCGATTTAAAACCTGTCACACTGGGACTTCTCGGTGGTCTAGTATTTAAGAATCTGTGCTTCCAGTGCAGATGCACAGTTTCAGTTCCTGGTCAGGGAACAAAGATCCCACATGCCCTGCAACCTGCTAAAAAATTTAAAATAATAATAAAAAAAAACACACTGATAAAATATAAATATTGTTGAAAGGAGCAACATATGGAAAACTGTTAGACATTTTTACCGTTCTCTGAAACTAACTAGGAACTAAAAGTTTCACCAACATTGTCTCTCAGCCTCAAAACAACTAAAGACCACAGTCATTACAGTTCACTTTTCAAAAATAAGCACCATGAGGATGGGAAGTAAGAGGCAAAGAAGTGGGAAGCTGAGGATTTGGAGACCTCGTGGCTTTCCAAGTCGCATTCTCTCCACAGGAACGCACATTCAGGGCCCAGGGCTTGGCTTAATATTCTCTGCTGCCATCTTGAAATTCTTAACAATTTTTGAACTCGAGGCCCCATATTTTCACTTTGCATTGGGTCCTGCCTACAATATAGTTGGTATTACAGAAAAATAACAATGCCGAGCTATTTTTCTAAATCTGAATTTATCAGATTCATTTCTGATCAGAGGCAGTAAATTCACAGAGATCAAGGGGTAGACAAATGATGAAAGAAAGGAAACCACCAGTGGTGAATATAGCCAACTTGAAGACAAAACAAACACCTTTCCCTAACTCAAAGGTTTAAACAACAATGAATGGAAACAACTAATATGTGTTAGGCTCTCTTCT